>NC_067495.1:60167014-60369514 GCF_947179515.1 Apodemus sylvaticus | reverse complement strand
GAGTGTTCCAAAGTCGCAGTTTCTTCTCGGACCTGAGGGCCTTCTTGTTATTCCTCCTGACCACCCCCACCCTCCACTCCCACTTCTCAACTCCACCATCACATCAGAAGATGTTGACTCTAGGCACGACTCTAGCTGAGCATGACAAGGCCAGGCTCAAAGGTGGTTCTGGAAAGAGAAACAGTGGAGAAAGATTGGACCGCTCAGACACATCCCATTATCGCCTTGTCATAGCTCTGGTGTGCATCTGCGTCCTGTTTTTCCAGCTCCCTCACCTCTGCTGCTGCTTTCCGCATCTCTCCACTTCTGCCCCGTCTTTTCTTTTCTCCTTATACGGTGACCCCCCCCCCCCCCGTAAGTCAGTAATCCACTGCATCCCCACCATTTTTAAAGATTTATTTATTTTACACCTATGAACTTTTTGAGTGAATGTGTGTCTGTTCATCATATGTGTGCTCGGTGACCTCAAAGGTCAGAAGGCGACATTGAATCCCCTGGAACTAGGATTACAGATGGTTGTGAGCCAACATATGGGTCCTGGGAGCCGAACCCAGGTCCTCTAGAAGAGCAGCCGGTACTTTCAACCACCGGGCTCTCTCTCCTGACCCATTGACATTTTCAGTTTCTTAGCACTAACGAATCGATCTCCTGACCTCTAGGAATCCATAGCCTGCAAGTGGCATACCACCAAGGGCTCGCTAGCAGGACACATTTGAAAATAACAGAGCTTCTATGGATGTGCAGGGAAATGTTTATGCTAGAATCTTCAGCTCAGGCGACCTCTTGGGGGCTTACGGAATCTCTCACATCTGGTTGGAGCTTATCAGCAAGATGCACAGTCGGTCCTGGTCAAGAAAGAAAGAAAGAAAGAAAGAAAGAAAGAAAGAAAGAAAGAAAGAAAGAAAGAAAGAAAGAAAGAAAGAAAGAAAGAAAGAAAGAAAGAAAGAAAGAAGGAAGGAAGGAAGGAAGGAAGGAAGGAAGGAAGGAAGGAAGGAAGGAAGGAAGGAAGGAAGGAAGGAAGGAAGGAAGGAAAGAAAGAAAGGAAAGAAGGAAAGAAAGAAAGAAAGAAAGAAAGAAAGAAAGAAAGAAAGAAAGAAAAGAAAGGAAGGAAGGAAAGAAAGAAAGAAAGAAAGAAAGAAAGAAAGAAAGAAAGAAAGAAAGAAAGAAAGCAAGAAAGAAAGGAAAGAAGGAAGGAAGGAAGGAAGGAAAGAAAGAAAGAAAGAAAGAAAGAAAGAAAGAAAGAAAGAAAGAAAGAAAGAAAGAAAGAAAGAAAGAAAGAAAGAAAGAAAGAAAGAAACGTTCTCCATCCTGTTCCTCCTTCCTGGTGGGCCAGCAGTAACCTCCTGGAGGCCAGGAGCCAAGGAGCCAGTGAGATCCAGCAGGGGACTAAAGGTTGTGTCTGTTTGTGTTTTCACTGGAAGCTGGCAGCTGCCTCTTAGTGTGGGATGATCTGCATTCTTGCCCGGTCTGGACTCGGCTCAGGTGCCACCCAACCCAGCCTAGTAGAGGCCGATAAGAGATGGCTCAATAACTTTGAAGACACAGGCCTATGCTAAATCACAGTGCCTCCACACTGTCATGTCTGCTACAAGGAGACTTCTGTCCTCGGTTACTGTGGCGACCTAGTGTTTTTTTTTTTTTTCCCAAGTGCTGGACCTGTGGACCAGCAGTGCACTATTGTCACTTTGCCCCACCGCTATCAGAAACACAAGCTTTTGACTGCACTCCAGCCCCACTGAATCAGAGCGGCTAGAGGAGCACCCAGAAAGTTGTGCCTTGATCACTACCCATGGTGATCCAGGCTAGAGATTCAGCAAAAAGACAATGGACTCGGGCTCACCTGTGTTCGAATCCCAGCTCAGCCATTACCTGCTGAGTAACCTGGGACAGACCGACAAACCTCCATAATCCTTTGCTTTCTCATCAGCAAAAGGGAGAACATAGCACCTAGCTACTGGAAAATAACATTTATCTTGATTTAGCAAAACAGCAGCAATGAAAAGTTAGTTAACCAACTGAGGCTGCTAGTCCACAGAGCTATGAAAAAGTGTCAGGAATCCATTATGACCGAGACCCATGGTATACAGTGAATGGTCCATCTTCTTGATTACCCTCGCAAATGCTGCCATCTGCCATATATTTCAAACCCCCATACCTTTAATGGATGGCAACACTTCGCAGAATTACTTATCACAAGAGCCCATCCAAATCATTTCTTCCCTGTGAATTTTTCTGAGTTAGATCAGAATTGAATTCAAGATAAGAAACTGAACCTTAAACAGTTGATCTTAAAACACAGGGTTTGAGTCAATGTGGTGGCATTCATCCTAGCACTCTGGAGGCAAAGACAGGAGGAGCTCTTGTTTACATAGTGAGTTAGAGGCCAGACTGGTCTACATAGCAGGTTCTAGGACAGCCAGGGCTATATAGTGATACCCTGTCTCAAATATATACATATGCATATAGGTATACATATACCTATACACGTGTACCATTTGCTGGCCCGGTGTGGCAGTGTATACCTTTAATCCCAGCACTCAAGGAGGCTTGCAGGGGCCTCCTTGCCATTCTGCTAGAGCCACAGAGAGACCCTGTCTCAACAAACACACCACATACAACATGCCTGGGAAAAGTAAGTTCAAGAATATGACACTGTGGCCCCCAAGATCTCTGTTCCTCCCATCTCTCTAGCCCACCATCCCAAACCCCACTTCTCATTTAAAGGCCTATTAGGCTTCAGCTGCTGGAGGTTCAGCTACCACAGCACCATTCTGCGTGACAGAAAGGAGCAAAAGAATACATCCAAACTCAATCACCTTACTTTTAAGCAGTTACTCCAGGAGTCTTATGTGACATTTTCTTTTCTGTCTCATTGGGCAGAATTGAGTCACATGCAGTCATAGATAAGGCCAGGAAACAGTCCTTAAGCTAGACAGTTTCATCATGGGTTAAAACTAGGGCTTTGTTTAGGAGGGGAGAAGGGCAGAGTGCATTGCGTGGAAGCTACCGGAGCTGTCTCTCAAAGCCGGACTACCTTTTCCCAGCAATACTGATGGTTGGCTGGGTACCGAGGGCCTTGTGTTCCCTCCTTCATGGCCGCATTTACCACTCAGTACTGAAATCCAGCAGCTGGCTTCGTGAGCTCTGTGAGCAGGAAGGAGCCGGTGTCCCAGCTGACACTTAGCTCAGTATAGCTCCAGAGAGATGCTGAGCGGCCACGGCAGCGAGCAGGCGGGAGACAAGAGGACGCGGGGCCACCAAAGGGGCAGCTTTTTGAGCCAACCTCAGTAGGAATTATAGCTCTGCTCTTCAGTGACTCTGTGACAGGAGCCATTAGTAGCAATGACATGGGGGCACTTGGTAGATGCTGGCCAAGTCGCTTCCATTGATTACCTCATTGCAACCTCAGTGACATCAGTGCTGTCATTATCTCCATTTTAGAGTGTGAAAGCTGAAGATTGAGCAGTTTGCGCACGCACGCGAGCTCTGCCAGCTCTTGAGAGGTGGAGCTAGGCTTTAAGCCAGACAGAGTAGTTGCCCCACCTGCTGAGTCAGTTTCTTTATAAACCTGCCACACCCTGGGTGGGCTCCTGAGCTGAGATTTGGAGACCCCCCCCCCCTTTACCGGATTCTGCCAGAGATCTCATGCTATCCGTCCCACAAGTGAAAATGCCTCCTATTGTGCCCAGGACAGTTTAAGAACTTTTCTTTCTCCTTCCGCTCCAGACAGAAGTCCAGTACTGGCAGGTTTAGACTCCCTTCAAAAGCTTCCTGTCACTATTGCAACTCTCTGAGCCCGGGCTCATCTTTCTATCATTACAGACACATTCCATCCAGGAAACCCTATGTCCTGTAGTAGACCCCCCCCCCACACACACACACACACCAATTCTCTTTCTGAGACAGAAGCTCTATTTAGTCCTAGCTATACTGAAATTCACTATGTACACCAGGATAGCCTCGAACTCACAAAGATCCTCCTGCTTCTTGAATGCTGAGATTAAAGGTACTTGACACCACAGTGGGCATTTTTTTTTGTTTGGTTGGTTTGATTTTGACACAGGGTATCACAGTGTAGCCCTACTGTGGCCTAGAACACAATATACAGTAGAGGCTGGGCTGGGACTTGAAACAATCCTCCTGCCCCACTGCCTGCCTTCCTTCCTTCCTTCCTTCCTTCCTTCCTTCCTTCCTTCCTTCCTTCCCTCCCTCCCTCCCTCCCTCCCTCCCTCCCTCCCCTCTCTCTGAAAATCTCTCACTATGTATACAGGGTGTCTTTGAACTCTTGTTTCATAGTCCTCGTGCTTGAGTCTCTCAAGGGTTGAGATGCACCACCTGGCCATGCCTGGGTGTTTCATTTTAAGACAGAGAGATGAGTTCGTGGTGAAGAGTGCTTGCGGCTCTTGCAGACAAGCATAGTTCGGTCCCCAGTACTCACACTGGATGGATGGCTCACAACCATCTCTAAGTCCTGCTCCAGGAGACCTGACTACCTCTGGCCTCTACAGGCTCTCTCTCTCTCTCTCTCTCTCTCTCTCTCTCTCTCTCACACACACACACACACACACACACACACACACATAAATCTTGAAAAATACAGATGGAAGCCAGATGGGGCCTATGACCTAATCCCAGGTCAGGCAGATCAGTGGTAAAACAGGGCTTTAACTAGCAGTAGACCATACTCTCCTCTAAAGGCTATTCCTTTGTTTCAAAGTGTATGCTGCAAAATCCAGGCTCAAGATCATTTCTTCCAGGGAGAAATCAGACAGGCTGCCTCACCTGCTCGATCACCTGCGTGGCTGCTCTGCCTTCCTGACACAATCTGATGACACCATCACAAGATCATTTCCTGTCTGTCTGAGATCTCTGAGTGGGTATTAGGGACTCTACCCCATGGACCTGCACATGCATGGAAACCTAGCCCTGGGCCTGTCCTGCAGAAGATACTTCCCGAGTGTTTGATAGCACAAGTACTGAATGAATGAAGAACTTAAAAAAGAAAAAAGACTGAGATCCCCCATTTCCTTTGCCTGGGCCCTAAGGTGCTGTGTGGGTGGTGACTGCCTGGGGCTGGCACACCAGAACAGTGAAGAGAGAAAGTGACATTACAGGAAAGCCGATTTCCCGTGGCATTAATAGCTCAAGTGTTGTGCAGGAGTAAAGCAAGTGGCAAAACAGGTGTGTGAAGAAATAATACGATCTTCCTCCCCAGCCCAACACCCACATCAGTGCTCAGGGAGCGGCAGGCAGAAGATTAAAGCCTTGGCGTCTCCCAACAGTGCCGATCAATATTTAGTATGACAAGAGGCAGAGATTGCTATCAGCCGAGAGATTCCACACACAGACACACACGTGCAAAAGCCAGGGATAACATTATTTCTACCCAGATGCAGGGAAGCCAAGAACAACAGCAACACTAATGACGAGAAGAGTTCGTGGCCGCCTGGTAGAGGGGCTTTACTGATTCCTTTGCTGAGATGATAGCTCCTTGGGCGAGAGTCTCACTTAGTCTCCATGCGTCCACCCCGCTGAGGTTTTGATGTTCCACTTTCATCAGGAATATTGAGCATGAAATCCCCACATTATGTGGGCTGTCTGGCAACAGCTGATGAAGAGATGGAGTGTGGGGCTGAAGAGTGCCAGGGACACCCGCCTCTGCTGCCCAGGGACAAAGCACTGGCTTAATTGGGCCCCAGGGAACAGCGACAGCCTGAGGGAGCAAAGCAGGGGATATCTGGGCCCTCTGCCACCGGTGTGCACACTAGCCAGACTTGGCAGCCAGTTGCAGCATCTGAGGGAGGCTGAAGAAACCTCATCCCCAAGGGCAGTGGGGGAGGGGGGTCAGGGACGGCTCTGTTGCTATTGACCCTCAGAAGGAGGGTGTGCCAGCACAGGCCTAGGCTCTTGGGCTCAGTAGAAAAGAATGCCAAGAACTGTGGGATTTAGCTTCTGAATTCAAAAAACAAAACAAAACAAAAACAAAAGGGGCTTGCAGAGTGTCCTGCCCTGGCCTTGGGAGTTCCTCTTCCTCTTCCTCAGCTGGAGCATACAGCACAATCTGCAAACAGCCTGTGGACAGAAACAGATCGGAGCAAGAGACAGGCCAGGCACCAAGTACAACCATTCAAGTCCTCCTGTCCCTAGTCACACACTTTCTTCAACTAGGCCCCATCTTCTAGAAGTTCCAACAGACTCCGGAAGTATCATCACCAGCTGGAGAACATGTGCCAGGGGGAGGGGGAGGGGGAGGAGGGCGGGGGGGACTTTCCATTCAAAGCAGAACAGAAGGTAATATCTCATGCTCTTCCTTTTGACAGAGCCTGGAACTATATACCTGTATAGCACAGGGTGGCCTTGAACGCACAAGGATTCCCCTGCCTCTGTCTTCTGAAGACTGGAAAGAAAGGCATATACTGCATGCAGTGCCCCACAAAGTCATGATTTCCTTAGAATTGTCTGAATGTTTACAACTGTTATACAATGGTCTGTTGCCTGAGCTGTCTTGATGGACAGGCAAGGAAAGTGGTGCTTTTCAAGGGCTTGGCTCACTCAGTGGAAGTACTGATGGGCAAAAGTGCCTCAAAGATCTCTTGGAAATCAGTAAGACCAATTGCCAGCTAAGGCAGCTGTCCCCTATGTTGTGCAAGGGCTGGTTCAAGAGGAGACTAGGGGAGATTCTTAATATGTTGCTTAAGTCTACTGGAGAGAGAAATGAAGCAGGGCTTCTGTTCTGTGTGCTCCAGTAGATGCCATTTATTTGTGTAGCGCACAGGCTAGCTTGTGCAAGGCAGGGTGCAAATAAAAATAGGAAACTCCAAGAGAGAGAGAGACAGAGAGACAGAGAGACAGAGAAACAAAAAGACAGAGACAGAGAGAGAGACAGAGAGACAGAGACTTTCAAGGTGGGACAGCATGGTGTGCAACCCAGTGTGGAGCCCTGTGGCCCTCTCTGGCAGCATGCCCACGAGACTGGCACTGGCTACACCACTGCAGGATGGAGGGGGCAGCAAACCGGAGCTGGGCCTCACACGTTAGCACTTCTCCTTCTGCTCATGCTCTGTGGGCCTGGCAGGCCTTCCAAGAGCCCTTGACTGCTCAGAGAGAGCATGGGCACAAAGCCCAGGAAAGACAGAGGCCTGTTGACCCTGAGGACTGAATTAGGAGGAAATGATTGGAGAGGTGATCAATATGCCTCACGGCAGTTCATTAACGCCTAATGAGTCCTCTGCCTCTGCCTCCCAGGACTGTCACCTCTCCCTGGCCCTGCTCTCCAGTGCCATTTGTTCTCCCAGGGGCCAATCTCAGGAGAGGCAATGTGGGGTGAAGGCAGGCAGGATGGTAGCGGATGCCTACTGACAGGGTGCCCTCAGGCTCTTCCGAACCCAAGCTTTCCCTGATACAGCTGAGGGAACCCATGGCACAGCCCAGGGAAGGACCAGTGTGCATTCAGAAACCATACAGTGAATCTGCCGCCAACCTTTCACCAGGCTCCCTTCATGCCACCTTGACCACAGAACCCAGGAGCAGCCCAGCCTGGCCTCACGCCAGCTGTGCTGATTTCCCAGAAACTTAGCTTCCTCGTCTATGATAAAGAAAGAAGCAGTCCCAGACCACTCAAAGTGTACAAGAAAAAATAAGTGCGTCCAAGACTCTTTGCGTTCAAAGTAGCCAGGCGTTTGGCATCTCCCAAGACCCTGCTCATCATCCTGGGAGATGAGGGAGGGGCAGGCAGGAAAAGGCCAGGAAAAGAAAGCTGGAGTCTTAAGTGAAGCCATGACATAGAAGTCGGGCAGACCTCGTCAGCTCCTCTTCTAGCTAACTTCCCAGTATTACCTCAATTGCTCCCAGGGCAACTGTAGGCCAGAGGGTGCAAAAGTCACTCAAGCCACCAAGCAAGAAAGTGGCAGAATTCCCAGTCACTACCCATGCCTGGTATATACTCATATCCTGGTGATAGCACAAAACAGTTGGAAGTTTCAGATGCAGAGGTAGGGCATGTGGTCCTGTGACAGACACTGAGTGCGGATTTGGGCAGTGGCCTTAGAGATGGAGAGGAGGCAGATTGGCAATTGGGAAGCTGGAGAATATGAGTGATATACATATATCTCTACATGCATGTGTGTATACATACTAATAGATAGATAAGTTTTAACTTAAACATCTGGATGGCTTTCTTTCTCCCTGGACACACACATCAGTGACTATGTATGGGTCAAGGTCTACAATGAGGGCACTGCTCCGCTCAGATAGCCGGAGCACAGCCAGTGAGGTATCCAGCTCCTTGTCACTGAGTCATAGACGCAGCTTGCTTGCCACGGGAAGAACATGTGCTTTCATGTAGTCAATCGCCGTCTCTGTTTTGTTGCGTTTTGTTTTGCTCTGTATTTGAGAGCCAGAAGTTTGTCCAGTTTTCAAGGCTAGTCTGGAACTCCAGGGCTCAGAGGATCTTCCCACCCGGGCCTCCCTAGTAACTGAGAAGATGACTCCTCCCTCAGCAAAGCCAGCCAATCCGAAGCCTTTCCTGAGGCTGTTGTCCTTGGTGATGGGAAAAATTGTCTCTTGGCTGCTACCAGAGCTGTAAGAATGCTCAAGGGGTTATGCCCTGTCCTTGGCATGGCTCTGTGACAGCTGTGCCTGGGGCTAGATATATCTGTTCTCCTGACCCACCTGTTCCACACATAGCCCAACCTCTACCAGATATCTGCGTGCCCCCCCCCTCATCCAGTCTGTCACCAAGTCTCTCGGGTTCTTGCATCTCGGGATTTCTAGGCTCCTCTATTCTTTTCCTGTCAGCTGCCTCAGTGGAAACAGAGCCTTGTTATATCTCTTGTTGATAGATCTGTCATGGCTACAATCCACTGCTCATTGCTCTCTGGCTTCCAGTATCTGCACCCCCACCTCCCCAGAACAAGAAAACAAAGTCAAAACAAGAAAGTGGGCTGATGCGGGGCAGTGGTGGCGCACACCTTTAATCCCAGCACTCTGGGAGGCAGAGGCAGGCGGATTTCTGAGTTCGAGGCCAGCCTGGTCTACAGAGTGAGTTCCGAGACAGCTAGGGCTACACAGAGAAAACCTGTCTTGAGAAAAAAAAACAAAGAAAGAAAGAAAGAAAGAAAGAAAGAAAGAAAGAAAGAAAGAAAGAAAGAAAGAAAGAAAGAAAGAAAGGGAAGTGGGCTGGCAAACTGGTACTTTCCTGATCTCGTCTTAGTTCAGACTGCTGGAGGACATCTCAGAAAGGAGCGAAGGCATTTGTCACACCCCTGCAGGCCAACAGTCCAAGACTGGGGAACTAAGAACGTTGCAGTCTGGTTGCAGACTGCTGACAGGGCTCATGTGCTGGAAAGACGAATAGAGAGCTCTCTGTGGTCTCTAGGTACAAAGAGCCTGTCTAGTTGGGAAGGAAAACTATCCTAAAGGCAAGCTTGTGCTCCTCTCTTTGACTAACAGACTACTAAACGTGGATTTCCAGAAATTAGTATTTCCCCTGAAATCTTCCATTGGCAAATAAAATGGCAGGAGCCTTTAGGTCATCCAGAGAGGGAGGAGCTTCATACAGGAGCAAGAGTCACAGCTCGTCGTGGGACGTTACAGGACTTTAGAAGCCAAGACTGCCTCTCCACTCCCTCAGGAGACTATTTAGTTATGACTATCCCTTGGTATCTTGTTAAACGCCACTCTTAGTCAGGCCCCTCAAAGACAGACTTGGGGGAATCACTGGATGTGTTTGTCCCTCTTCCCATGTAACCATATGACAGAAGTCTCCTTTATCTGCTTTTCATTATTCATTGGGGTCCTTTAATTGGCTTTTTGAGGACAGGTGGCTAAAACTGGTTTGTCTGAAGCACAGACTGTGACCCCCTAAATCCACTGACACAGGCACTAATCCTTCCCTCCATGGTGCTATCATCACCTAAGGCTGCCACTCTCGGTGCCATCGTGAGTACTCACACTACAATATTTCTTGATTCAAACTTAGCACTTTCTTAGATCTCTTTCCTGGTCACCTCATGGCTGACCAATAGTCTGGGCATGCACCCATACTATTTTGTTATACATTTTGCCTCTCTCTCTCTCTCTCTCTCGTTCCTTCTCTCCCTCTCTCCCTCCAACCTCCATGTGTGTGTGCGTGTGCATGCATGTGGGGTTGGGGGGGGGTGGGGGTGTCTGTGTGTTTACCTCATAGCATCTCATTGACATTCTGCCACTCATCAAAAGAAATTCTTTCAAGCCAGTGTTTAGAATGGCTGCGTAAGCACCAGGCTGGTAGCCTGTGCATTTATGACCTGGGCATTTCCAAATCCTTCAGCTGTTCACAGTCCCTCTTAAAATAGAAATGGCCCTAAGTCTGAGGGCCCACCTGTGCTTCCAGAGACAGTACAGTTAGCCTCTGGCCTCGGGTACCTGTCCTGACACTTACTTAGTCTTTATTGACACCATCTCCAGCCAGTGCTGGAAGGTGTCCCTGTTCCCTTCTAGCACCCTTTGCCCTCCTCCCTCAGTGTTTCTGTAGCCTTATTGGGTTCCTCAGGGCCACATGCAGGCCACAGCCTAACTGTTAATTTCTAAAAGCCAGCTGAAGCTAACTTACTCACCTGCTGCTGCCTCCCGCTTTGCACACAGGAGTGTTTCCAAACAACCTCCTAGGCATGTGGAATATACCCCCACCTGCCCTCACACAGGCTCGGAAGAGGCCTTTCTATCAACACAACCCTCTCCCTTTTAGCCTGCACTTCATCCTAAGCAAGCCTTCCATTCCTTTCTCTTCCACGAACCACCTAAAATCCTCTTGAGCACAGACCTTCCTTTAGAGCAATGTTGATCCAAGAAATTGCAATCGCCACCAGGACCTGCTTTCCTCTGTGAATCTATGCCCTTTCCCAGGGCTCACTGCTGGCGGTCACAGCCTTTAAAACAGACTTCTGCCTCAGGCCTGGGAACCTAGGCGCCTCAAACCCACAGCTCTTTTCTTCTGTCCTTTCTATTCTCATGCCAGGGTTGTCAGTGACCCCCCCCCCCCGCCCCACCTGCCCCCTTGCTATTGCAAAGCCTAAGCTGTGCAAGCTGAAAATCATTTAACATCACAAGAGAGTCTGTGAGGATGCCCCGCAGCCCACCGCGAAGACAGCCTTCTACATTATTAAACAGAATGCTTAACATCGCCGCTTATAGCATCTGCATATGGAGTCAGGGCCTCCCCAAGACAAAGAATAGGTACTTGAGGTACATCTGCATGACCAAGAGGCCAGCTTGAATGTTCAAAGCCAAACAAAGGCACCGTCTGGTCACAGGACAAATTTTAGCGGCTTCCCTTAGAGACCTGACCTGGGTACCACAGCAGTTTTTTTTTTTTTTTTTTTTTTTAAACTACCCTTTTGGTCTCTTGCCTCCAGCCTTTGAGGATTCAGAAATGTTAATGCCCAGTCTCTGAAATCTCCATTACACAATCTGAAACCTCTCCTCATTCATTCAACACAGTTATTTGCTTTTATAAGTAACACCCAGGACACGGAGGGCGTGAGTTTTCACTCACATCCACAATGATTTCTTTAGGATAAATACCTAAAAATAGGGTTTCTGAGTTACACAATATGCCCTTTCAAAAAAAGCTTTTCCAATCTCCTCCCAAGGCCGGGGTAATTTGCTGAGGCTCAGGGCCCCGCCCAGCACTGAGTAATAGCTGGCCTCACAAACCCTAGGCGGCAGCGAGGGTTTTTAAATTTTTAATCCCTGCTAATTTGATAGGCCAAATATGGTATCTCATTGTTGCTTAATTTGCATTTCTTTGCGTTCTAGTGGGGTTGAACATCCTTTCATATGTTTATTGGCTGTTACTTTGTGAATTGCCTGTTCATTGGGGCCTTGTTTCCTTCATCTCCTGTCTCCTCTACAGCCCAGGGCTAACCATGAATTAAACACACCATACAGTATTTTTAATTAATCTTCCTTAAACACGGCTCTGATCATGTTACTCCCCTACTTACAAAACCTCTGATGGCTCATTATCGCCTACAGAAATAAGTCTACGTAAGGCTAGTCACAGTGTGGACCCTAGCTATCAAATCTCCCGCCATTACACTCAGGCTATTTTGTCCTTTGCTTGAGTGGCTCACTGAGCACCTCCCACCCGACACCGACACCCCTAAAATCATTGCTTTTCATGCACCCCTGAGACACAGCTCAAACGGCTGTTTCCTATCAGCCCCGGGTTATGTGGTTTTCCCTGCTGCTTCCCTTCTCTTTTAGATGGCCCTTTCTATCAAGAGCTTTCATAGCTTTTCCTTTCCCTCTTTGGACTGTGAACTCTAGAGTAGGCTGGGGACAAGGATCCACCTCTCCCTTTCTGTGGCTTCGGAACCCAAAAGGTCAGATGGGGACTCCGGTAAGCACCATTTATATAACAGCGCATTTGAGAGTCGTCTTACAGCCACTACATGCTTACACTGCTCTAACTGCTTCAGATGCCCGGTTGTGCCTGTGCACACTCTCACACCTGCCTGTGCACTGGGACACACACCTCCATCTGTAGCATAAGAAACAAATCATTTAAACCCCAACAATGGCAATGATTTCTGGCATCCAAGGGAGGGAGAGTGGGGCAAAATTTCCACAAGTTGAGATTAGGGTGGGGATAATCTATCTATTCCTATCCAGCTCTCTAAGGGAAAAGGTAAGAGTATAGAGGAAAGGGAGCATTGGAGACTGTGCCATGTGGAACCTGGCTTTAGAGTTGGGACAGGTACAAAGTTGCTTTCAGCTGTGCTGGGGCTGAGTTGGAGATGAGCGTAAGGAAGATGGAGGATGGGGGAGGATATATATATTCTTATATATATAAGACAATAACAAAGCGTAGGTGTACAGAGGAGTCAGAAGAGGCAGACTTCCCCTAGTTGATGACAATCACCCACAAATAGTGTTTTTTTTTAAAGCTTTCGATGTGCAGTCCAGGATAACATAGTCTTTTGGCCTCGGTCTCACTGGTGCTGGGGATTACATATGTATACCACCGTGCAAGCCTGGCAGAAATGTTTTCTGTTTGGAAGAACTTAGTGCCATCGTAGTAGCTTCTCAAGAGCTTGTTTAAAAAGTTCTGAAACTCACTTTTAAGGTTCTCTGTGATTCTGTGATTGATTCTGTGATTTAAGTTCCCCTTTCTGTAACACACACACACACACACACACACACACACACACACCAGAAGTGTAGTCTCAGACAAGGAACCTAGTGAGGCAATCCATACATAAAGCTCCCTGCAGCCCCAGACTCACAATTCGGTGTCTGGGTAAGGAGAAGCCGTGTGTGTGTGTGTGTGTGTGTGTGTGTGTGTGTGCCTGCTCACATTCTAGATTCCAATTGGGAGACCTGCATTAATTCTTCTGCTTACCAACTGGCACATGAGAGCTTTCATTTGATTTTAGCTAAGCTAATGAAGTTGAGCAGGGGTGTTCCTATCCGTCCCCAGCGTTCCCAGCATCCCCAGGAGGCAGGGATTCCGGAAGTCAAAGTCAGACATGAGAAGCAAACAGAGAGGTAGACCTACCTGCCAGCAGCTGGAAAGCAGCAGCCAGGGCTCCCCCAACACAGCACTTGTGCCATTGAGTCTCTGCTTTGCGGCTGGCACCTAGACCCATGCCTGGCATATAATTGCCTTGTAATAGACCTCTGGTGCTTGCATTCAGTCTGCTGTGACCAGCATTTTCTCATGCATCCATTGTGTTCCTAAGTATATGGCCCTGGGAAGGCTTTAGTCTTGAAGGGCACAGATAAGGAAAGCAATAAAAAAAAAAAAAAAAGAAAACAAGGCCTGATTCCAGTCCTCCCTGGGCTTATCCATCAGCAAGAGTCAATGAATGCAAAGGAAATGACAATGAATAATCTCCAGTGGCAATTATTGATAATGAAGTCACTGTGGTCTGGACACACCTGAACATAAATTGCTTTGTGTTCCCTTCCAGGAAAAGCTGCCAGGCCCTTTTCAGCAGTGATTCCAGTGAAAAGTGGCTTTTTCAGCCAGGCAATGGTGGTGCATGCCTCTTATCCCAGCACTCAGGAGACAGAGGAAAGCAGATCTCTGGGTTCGAGACCTGGGTCTACAGAGCGAGTTCCAGGACAGCCAGGGATACACAGAGACATCCTGTCTCAGAAAAGAAAAAGAAAAACAAACAAACAAAAACATGGCTTTTTCAGAGTAGGCATGAACAGAAGTCAACTCATCTGGTCAATGCTATCAGAAGCTCAAACTTATCAGAAGCCCTTATCTATTTCTACCATATTCCCTTGAAACAGAACTGATCCTGGACTTTGCCCCTTTTAAGGCTAGGATAACATGTGGCCTGCTGGGCTTTTAAATGAGAGATGCTGATGAGGCTGGATCCTCACACTTACATGCAAGTGCTCATATTCCAATTCCAGTATTGGTTTTTATGTGCATTGGGCAGTAAGCTCTTGGTAACAATATCTAGTGCCATTTTTTAAGAGTTTATTACAAACCATGTCATTTTCTTGGGCTACATCCCATTTAAACCTTGTAACGAACCCCACAAGGAAGAAACTGGGTTACAGAGAAGGTAGGGTCTTGCTTGCTTAAGGTCACTCAGCTAATAAGTCGCTAAGCCAGTATTCCAATCCAGGCAGCCTAATTACTTCTCAGCACTTCTAACCTCTAACCCTAGTGGCTGCAGTGCCTGTGACTCCCAAGACAGCGTTGCTGGACTCCAGGCACATGCCATCGAAGGGCAAAGGTTGCAGGAAGTAGACATAAACTGGGTGACAGGGCAGCTCTGGCCCAGTTTCCTGAACCTCACCGTGAAGACTGGGAAACCTGGTGATGAGAAGAGACAGGGAGAGCATCCCAAGTAGAGTGTACTGTAAGGCGAACCCACATTCTGCAAAATTGAGTTTCAATGAGCATCAACCAGTCACCATCTGGGTTTGGTATGGCCCAGCACAAAATTTTACAAAACTCTGAATCACTTTCCAGCATTGAAAAGCCTGGAAAAATTTACATTTAACCTTCAGGTTTCTGGCTTTTCTGGATAAACTGCGTCTAGCCACATTGTATCTCCCTTCAGTCCTAAGTGTCTGTGCCCCACCCCCCAAATTCCTGCTTTAAAGTTCTAGTTCCCTAAGTGGTTGTATTAGGTGTTTAGGAACCACTTAGGTTATGAGGTTTGAGATTACTGTCCTTATAAAAGAGATGCTAGGCAGCCCCCAGGCCCTTCTGTAACAGGAAGCTATCTGACGAAAACAGACACTGATGAGACAGACACAGAATGTGCCGGTGCCTCAACCTGAGACTCCTTAGCCTCCACGAGAAATGCGTTCCCATTTATTTTTAAGCCACAAAGTCTCTAGTATTTCCATAATAGCAGCCCAAATAGATTAAGGCAGGCTGTCATTTGCACACAGGCACAATGGCACACATTAAAGACTGTCGCCAGCCTCCTGTAAATAAGGTGTGTCATTTCCAATCCTTACTCATTTTTTATTTTATTCCCCACACCACACCCAACTCAGCCCGCTCCCTTCCTACACAGCTTTTGCAAGCAAGTGACTTTATGACCTCCATAGAGACCTTAACTATTTGGAAGGCAGCAAGGAACCTCACATGTTTGGGAAATGTCAGACGATCCTGGACGTCCAGGTGAGACCCATGTTCTGCAGAAGCAATGAGAAGAATTGAGAAAGGGTGTTGGTACTCCCAGAGAAAGCCCAACATCTGCAGACAGCGGCCCAGCTGCTGCAGCATGAGCAGAGTGAGGTTAAATTTCAGTGTGACTGAAGCTTGAACTCATGAGCAGACATTGGGAACAGCGGGGGGGGGGGGGGGGGGGTGCAGAAGACACACGGGAATGTGATGAATTTAGCTTAGACATGCTAAATGTGAGGAACTAGAGAAAGTTCCAGATGAGGATGTCTACCAGGTAATTAGAGTTGTGGCACTAAAACTTGGCAAAGAGGCTGGGGCTGGACAGAGGATAGACAACCGCTTTGAAGAGGACAGTAGTATAGATATGAGAGTAGAGTTGGGTCTTACAACAGGAATATTGGACCAAAGCCAGAATCTGAAGTATGGAGAGGAAGAGGTGAAGGGCAGAGGAATAGCAGAGGGGCAAGAAGCAGAGAAGCCAGAGTGAGGAAAAGAAGAGGCTGGATAAGGAAGAAGGAAGGGAGAGGAAGGGTGAAGAGAGGGTGAAGACATGCAGGACGACGACTCTTCACAGGAGAAGGGGAGGGTTCTGAGAAGGAGCTTATTATGCCCTTTAGGCCCAAGGCTCAGAAGCCATGGGCAGAGGAGCCAGTGATTGGCCAACACCCCCATCTAGCTTCATGAACATGATGGGGGCTTATTCTTTTTCGCTTCTTCAATGCCCTCAAAACTAGCAGTCCTTTTGGGTTGTAGGGAGACTGGTCATCCCTTCCTAACATGGCCTTTGAAATCCATCATGGCAAAAGGCATTCATATCCCAGGATCACATAATGTTGGCTCACAAATGGGTAATTGGCTGTGTCCAGGATATCCAGTGTTCCCTCAAAGCAGGCAAGAGGCAGATGTTGAGGCGTTGTGGAACAGCTTCTGCAGGTTATCATCCAGGTGTTCCCAGCAGGGCTTTGAGAAGAACTACTTGGGAGACATTGGAGATTAGTCAATGTCCAAGTTCCACCCTGCACTCATATACCTTTCCAAGCTCCTAGATGATTCGAACATGTAAACCCCTTCTCTAGGCTGCCACTGTTGTAGGCTTGGCTAGATGCCATGGTATTTGGCAGTAGAGGAAGCTGGGAGTGGCCTGGTGTGGGCCATAGTTCACCCACTAACAGACTGATTCCTTCCATATGCATGTCTGCCTAGTGGAGGCAGACATTGAAAAAAAAAAACAATAGGAGTCTGAGAATGAGTTTTGGTACTTACTTAACTGAAGAGGCATAGATTTCCACAGGACTCTGCCTTAGGAACTCACTCTGTCTGCTTTGGAGGCTTTCTCAGGGCACAAGAGCTTCTCTCCCTAAAGATGGACCAAGGATGCTGTCACTGAACATTCATTTCACCAGGGGCCATTGCAGTCATGCCCAAATGCAGCAAAACATGCAGTGTAACGAACACCCGTGCCCCCATCACGAAGCTCTCTTAAATTTCTGGTGTCGCACCATTCCGTCCCAGCTAGTTTTAGGATTAAAGCAATCCAGAGATAGATGAGGGCCCCTGGGCACCCCTCTCCTGACCCATTCTCCGTTCTCCCTAATCTAGTGTGCCCCACTTCCAGGCATTCTTTTCGCTGTGTGTTTATTCTCAGCTCCAGTTTAGACAAGAGGAACTGAAAGAACTTTCCCCCAAAACACACAAATCAACTTCATAGTAAGTAGTAGAATCCAGAAGCCCCAGGACAAGGTACCAGGCAGTCACCTCCCAGCATGCTGGCCCTGCAGTGCCCGCATCTGGGGACCTCCCACCCCATCATTCTGTCAACACCTCCTTTACAGGCAGGGGCCAGCCACACCAGGCCCTGCATAGTCCAAGACCAAGCAGAAATTGTGGCCTTCTCTTCACATATCCCAATTCCTGCCCTGCCTAACAGACTAGGCTCTCCCAGACCCCTGCCTACCCTTTTCTGTTTCCTCTCTGGGCCACTGCCCAGCACAGCTCTACCCTGCCCCCCAGTCCTCAAGCAAAGAGCTTGTCTGTGCAGCCCTTCCCCTGTTAGGCCCCTGGGGGCTGGGCTAAGGCAAAGGCCTGTGATACTGTTCTGGGGTCCTCTGGGCTTAATGAGCATGCTACAGGCAGCAGTTGGTCAGAGGTGGTAGGCAGGCGCCCAGACACACTACCAGGGCCCCAAACCACTACCTGCCTCCATCACCCCCTCCTGCTCCTTGCCAACAACAGAAAGGGCCTGTATGCAGTGGAAAGGAAGGCGGTGGCCCGACACCTCCTCATGAGGGAGGAACTGGGTGGGGAGAGGCAGGCAGCACATGCATAAACACAGGGAGATAATTGCTCCCCTTACACGTGTGAGAAGGGGAGGGGCAGAGGAGGAAATGGCTATTTATGAAGCATGCTGCTGCCTGTTATCCTAGCTAATCCTGTAGCCATCCTATGTGGGAACCCAGGAGCAAACTGAGGCTGAAAGCTGCAGCCAAAGAGACAGCTAGCAAGCCATCAAAGGAGCTGGAAGTGACTTTCCAAGGGCCAAAGCTGCTTCACAAACTTCTCTGATCCTTGATTTCCCCTCCTAGTGCTCTTCTGTCTGAGTGGGAACATGGCAATTTGGAAGGGAGGCGGAAGTGGTGAACAGTGGATTGGCAAGAGACGTCACGGATGCAGCCTCTGTTCCAAGGTACCCAGCTTGCAATGTGGTAGCTTCCGAGCCGGATACTGCAGCCTGTCAGCTCCCTGCTCCCAGCCTCTAGCATCGTCCCAGGCTCTAACCTCAGGGCGCCCCTTTCCACCTGATTCTATCTCGTCCCAGGGACCTATGTGGGTACCAGCTGCAAGGTGAGGGGTGAACCCTGAGTATCCAGAGATCACTAATCCTAAAAGCTAGAGTACAGGCATCATTGACAGAGAACTTAGTAAGTGCTGGGTGCTTCTGGGTGGAGAATGCCGCTCATAGGAACTGTTTTTAATCCTCACCTTAGTTCCACTGTAGGGATAACATCATTTCCCTGCTTTAAGACCAGAAAACAGATTGAGGTGGCTCACCATGGGCATCTTAGCTCAAGAGACTGAGACACGATCATTTAGGATTTAAGGCCAACTTGGGCCACATAATAAATGCCAGAAAATCTAGGACTGGAAACACAGTGGCCCTTGAGGTCACAGGTTTCCAAAACCACATGCTCTGATCACCCCTGGAGAATATGGCTGACTAATGAGGAAAGAGATGGTGTCAGTCCCAAGAACGGGTAGGAGGGAGGGAGATAGGCCCAGACAAATGTTCCAGCTCTGGCTGGAATGCCTGTAGGCCTTGCGATGGGGCTCAGGCAATGTATTTGATCAGTCTGCCAACAACCCCCTCCTAGAGGTGTTGTCAAGCCATTCTCTGGAGCCTACTGGTCCTCAGAGCCATCTCCAGCATGTCTTTGTGGAGTCTGAGACACCCCATGAGATGTTGCCCAGGTCCAAGACCCACTGAGAAGGACTAGTAGGTGATAAAATCCGAGTGGTTGGACCACAGCTTGAAGGCTCCACCCCTAAACCCCTTTCTCCATATCTGAGCCTGAGGCCTCTAAGCTCTTAGAGAAAAATTACTAAAATCAAATTGCAATTAACAGAGGCAATTATCCACCTATTAAAAGTATCCCCTGAGCCAGGCCTGTGCCTTGAACTGCCTGGGATTGACTTAGTAACTGGTCCCCTAGAGAGGTCCCAGAGCAGGGCACCATCGTGGGGTCAGGGGATAACAAGAAGCAGCCTAGGTAGGGGCTGTAAGTTGGAGGGGGTTGTGGTCGAGAGAAGCTTGGTCTGTACTGTGCCCTGGGGAGGGAGTGTCAGCCCTTGAACTGGGACAGTGGCCCTCTCTTTCCCACTTCTGCTCCTCCTCCCCATTAGGCCTTCCTAGAGGGCAGACCTGGGGCTGTCTGTGTGCACCAAAGAACAAAGGAGAGAAAAATCGTGCAGTGACCCTCCAGGGAGTGATGATAACATTTTCACTTGAAAATTACTAGAGAACAGATTGTCTTATGCAAATCATATGCAAATCACACTTTAGTTGGTCCTCTCCTTTGCAGTAAGTACCCAGAGTTCTTCTAGCTCTTTCCCTGGCTGGGGTGTGATGGGGGGTGGGGGAAGGGCTCTCATGGAAATCTAAGTTTCTGGAGAGAGGATTCCCTGGAAGTAGGCTGCATAAGGTAAGCTTTTAGTTGTCAGGTCCTACTCTGAGTCTTGTGACAGTCTGAGAGACCTCACTGCTTCCTGTTTCAGGACCCCCCCACATTCATTCCCTGACACTGGGACCATACATTTGCAGAAGACAGCTGAAGTCCCCGGACAGAGTAGAATGAGGAGCATGAGACTGTGAATCAAGAAACTCCTGGTGGCACAATTTGTAATCCCAGCCCAGGAAGGGGGATTGAAAGGAAATTGGAAACCAGCCTGGGTCCCTGTCTGGAACAAACCAACAATTAAAAAAAAAAGCCCTGCTGAGGGTTCACAGGGAGCAGAGGGCTGTCTCTCTGGCTCCTTGTGTGCCTTGATGCTGGACTCCCAACACAGTGGTCTAGTGTCCCAGTCGGCTCCATTCCTGCCTTTTGGTGTTTGTGCCTCAGGGCCCAGCAATCTTGTGGCTACTTAAGCCAGAGTCTGAGACTAGACTTTCCCTCCCTCCCTCCATCTCCTGAACTGAAACCTTAGTTACAAACCTTGGGAGACTCCTCCTTTCTATCCTCAGGGCTACACTGTGATGTTTATTTCCTTTCTCTGACCTTTTCTCAAGGTCTTCTACCTCCAGGATGGCCTCTCTGGACCTTTCCTCACTCTGCTGGCATAGTGGTCTCTCTGAAACCAAACTGGCCAGGCCCCAAACCCTCAGTGGCTTCTCAAGCCCACCAAGCCCATTCATTCCTGCTGCACTGAGCTGTCACAGATAACCACCTATAAGGTACAGGATGACAGCCACCTCTCACCATGTCCCCCACTACATGCCATTTCGTCTCTCACCATCCACCCAAAACACCACATTTTACCAGACTTGCCCAAGCTATTTCCCTTCCCTAGAAAAGCCCTTGCCTCCCCACCCCCTCTACTCTTGCTCAAATGATATTTATTCTACAAGAAATGCTTTGTCTAGGAGACAGTCTCTGCCTGCCAGTCCCCACCCCCCACACACATGCACACACTTCACACACACACACCCTTCCCAGCTGTCGTGTGTTTCTCCTTTCTCAGTTCTCTCCAGCCTTTTTTTTCCAGAGCAGAAATCAATTCATATTTGTATCCTCAACACCTAATAGGCGACAAATGAATGAATAAGAAATATGAATGAATGGAGTTGGTGAGTGAATGAAATCTAAGTTTGATTCCTTGCTCTGAGTGAGTTAGTCACCAATGTGAGCTTGAGGTGTTTTTGTTTTTGTTTTGTTTTTTTAAAAAAAGAAAGAAAATGAAGAGCATTGAGAGAACGTGCCTACCCAAAGTCCCCGAGAGAAGCTTTGGAATTCTGTAGATACTGGATAGCCTAGAGACAAATCTTCAGCTGGCTGACCTGAAAATCAGCTTCAGACATGTGTGAAGCAGCGTGACCCAATAGTTCTTGATTTTAGGCCTGCTTTGAGTCCTGGAACCAGCCTCCATTGCCAAGGAGGCACCCTGGTAAAGTAGCCACAGGCACAAAGATGTGTCTTCTTAGAAGACAACCTGTCACATCTCATCAGCATCTGGGGGAGGCCAGACCTAGACTTTTGGGCCCTGCATGAAGCTAAAAGTCCAGTGACTGGAGAGATATGACCAAATGGGGGAGAGGTGGGAATCTAACAGGCATACCTAGCTCTGCCAATTACATCACGGTCAGACATCTCATGACTAATTTCTGCATCCTTTATAATAGATATGGTCATGCACAATGACTGTGACATTATCATTGTGAGGATACAATGAGATCCTCTGTACTGCATGATTAGCACAGTACTCGGCACAGAAGAAAGACAGTACTAAATGCACCATCACTGTGGGCATAATGGCACTTTTTCATGTGTGTTGGTTCTTTTCATTCTCATAGCAACCCTGTGAGAAGATAAATACATTATTATCATCATCTCCTTTCACAGCTTGAAAACTAAGGCACAGATAGGGGAAGCTATTTTCTCCTGGCTGCAAAGTTTATAAATGTTTGTTGTTGGGTTTTTTTTTTTTAATGTAGCATCTTTACTGAGATAAAATTCACATATCACACAAGCAGCCCATTTGAAAAATACAGCCCAAGAGTCCCTTCAAATTTTATTATTATTATTAAATTCTGTGTGTGGTGTGCGCAGAGTGATGTGTGCCCTGGTGTGCACATGGATGTTGGAGGCCACATTTCTAGAGTAGGTGCTCCTCTTCCCCCTCACACGTGCCATCAGGTTTGATCAGCAAAAGCCTTTACCCTCTAGCCACCCCACCAGCTATAAGCCAATGTTGATCTCTAGTACAGATTGAGTATTCCTTATCCTAAATATCTCATATCAAGTGTTTCAGATTTGGTATCTTTTTAAAATAATAGATGAATAATTAGTAGATTTTTCTATGAACAATTTTCATATTTGAATATATTTGAAATACCTAGAATATTTGCATGTATACAATGAGATATCTTGAGGGTAGGTCTTAAAGCTCAGCATGAAATGAATTATATGAATTTACATGAAAATATTTATAGAACCTAACGTGTGTGTGTGTGTGTGTGTGTGTGTGATCAAGTTTAACTATTAGATCAGGCTGGCCTTGGCTTTGTAATCCTCCTGCCTCGTCTTCCTAGCTGTCAGGATTACAGTTGTGCACCACCATATCCAGCTCTGACAGTAATTTTAGAAAATGTTAGATAGCCAGCACTTTGGCTATGGAATTTTATACTTATGATGTTATATTCATCCGGAAAAACATAACATTTTGAGTTTCAGAGTATTTGGAACTTAGATTTTCATGTTAGGGATGCTCAGCCCATACACAGTACAGCAGAGATGGATTTTGAGCTCAGTCCTGATGGAAGTTCCTTGCTCTAAGAATCCCTGCCTCAGTATGGAACAATGCTTGCTCACGGTCTGTGAAATGAGTTCCCTTTACCCCGGGGCCTTTATTGCCCTTTACCCATTAGGAAATCCCCAGCTTTTTCCTTCTTATGTTTCCAGGGTTCAGCTGATGATCTCTAGGGACCAAACCCTTGGGCATTGGAGACAAAGGCATAGAAGAGATTACCTTAGCTAGGGGCTTTGGTCTATCCTGCCATCTCCCCCAACACCCACTGCAATTTGCACTTTATCTATGCTGAGCTGGTAAAGGCAGTCCAATCCAAGCCAGGTTCCAGCAGAGCATCACAGAAATGCCCCCATATACTAGGAGGCTCTAAGAAGTGCCATTGGTTCTGTCTAACTGGCACACCACCCAGGTTACTTACAGAGCTTGGAGATTTTAGCAGGCTACATTTTAAAAAGCCATCCAATGTAACCAGAGATTTGGGGCCACAGCAGGCAAAGCTTTACCACTCTTTCCAATATGCCAATCAATGAGGGGAAATGACGAAAAGCAGAGGAAGGAGATTCAATCATGTACTGGGAACCGGAACAAATAAAGAGAACTGGTTGACCCCAAATTTCTCTTTGAGGCACTGATATGAACTTTACTTTTAAACAGAGGAAGGATTAGGATTGTAGTCAAGAGATATGGATAATTAGCCAGTCCTGATGAAGGTGTGCTCCCACCATCTTGTCTCAGCTCCGGCCCTACAAGGTGACTGATAAGTTGTGGTAAGTTATTCATTGCTGTCATATCTCTAAGGAGACCACTGTGCTTCCTACAAGACAATGCGATCCAGGGTGTAGCTTCCCCTTCATAGATAATTGTCCTCATGGGGTGGAGCCTGTCTGGCTAGGCCTGGTTGCTGGGTCAGGTAGACAAGCCACAATGACTCTTATCTTCTGCAGAGTCAAACAGGGAGCCTGCGCCTAAGTAAAGACTGCTGACCCAAGAGGAAGGCAGAGGCTTTAGCCACCTTGTGGGACAAACTGAGGAGTTGATACTTTTTAACAAAAGTAGCTTCTAAGTGCCTGTTGCCTCAGTATCTGTGAAATATATTCATTTTAACATGAAATCAATATTCAACATAGGGAAAAAATGATGAAAGTGGTTGACATTCTTGCCCCCCCCCCTTGCTTAATCTCCAAATTCTGCCATGAATTTTTCATGGACAGCCTATCTCAATTTGAACCACCTTAAAAGCAAGACAACACAGGTAGAGATATTTATAAAACAGAGCCAGAGAGTCATCTAACAGTAAGCTAGACTGAGGAGCAAAGTGAAAGGGGGAACTGACTTGCCCTTGCTTTGGTGTGCTTTAATAAAAGTTGTGGTTTCTGCGTTGTGATCTCCAGAGCTGTGCATGGAAAGATCCTTCTTGCCTTAGTGGGCTATGAGCAGAGACACTGATGGCTCCATGAGCACCAGCTGTGTAATGAGCGCTTCGCTGGTGAAGGAGACAGGTGCATCTCCTGCCATCAAGCAGCTGATAGCTGTGTGAGAGCTGTGGGCATCCCAGGCTAGGACAATGGGAGTAGGGGCATGGGTGGACCCTTTCCATAAGCCCAGCTAGGGCACTGAGCTAGCTAGTGGAACAGCTAGTTGGAGTCAGGCTTGCAGAAACTGCTTTGGCAGCGAGTGAGAAATGGAAGGGAAAGGAACAGAGGGGCAAGCATCTAGAGAGGGGCCAGGAGCTTCGTGGCTGCCCGTGGCTCTAAGGTCAGAGTGTCTGAGCTTGAATGCCCTTAAGAAAGGGACTTTTGCTTCCCTGGTCCCCAGTTTCTCTCCTCTGTAAATCCAGGGCCCTATAAAGCAGTGCACCTCCCAGTAAGTTGTCAGCAGGAGGGTTAAGTGGGCAAATCTATGTAACTGCTTGGCACAGCATTTAGTAAATGATAAGGTGCTCCTTGTCATTCCAATTAGTGAAGTGCTTGCAGTGAAGAGCACAAGGCAGGAAAACTTGGAAGACAGAATGGTTTGGGGATTGAGATGGGCGGGACTGGGAGATTTAATGATTGCCTAGTTGGGAGTGGGAGACGGAGAGGGTAGTGCTGTGTGAATGAGGGCCAGACATAGTGTTGAGGAAACCTGGATGGTTCTACAATTATAGCAGTGTCTGAAGTATATTTGGAATTAGGACCTGGCCAAGTGAGTTTTCCCACAGACATTTTCCCAGTTGAGCCCCTGAAGTCAGTAGCTATGCTACTGCTGAGCCAGCCAGGACTGTCCTTATTCCTCAAGGCAGCCTCAGCACCAGTTCTGAACCAACTTGGTCCTTGGCAGGGCTGTCTACCCATGCAGAAGCTGCTCTCCTGCCTACGCCTCCTTGGGTTTCTAGGTCAAGAAATAATTCTCATATAAAATTCTCTGAGGTGGAAGTGTAAGGGCTGGAGAGATGACTCAGTAGTTAAGAACACTGGCTTTTTCTTGCAGAAAACCCAGCTTCAATTCCCAACACCCACACGGCAGCTCACATCACTCTGTAACTCCAATTTTGGGGTAACCAGCACCCACTTTTTGCCTCTTTGGGTACTGTACCAGATATCCATGGAGTATAGTAGGTAAATATTTGTGCCCATGAAATAAAAACTTAACCCCTCCCTGAGCTCAGGCAGGTCTGTGCTGTCCTGCCTGGTGAGAACCGGTACAGGAAGAAGATATCTTAACTTGTAGCACAGTGGTGGTCTCGCTCTATTGTCTTGTGAGCTATCTTGGTAAAAGAATTCCAGAAAGATAAATGAGTCACTTGTAACCAGACAGCAACTTTGAGTATGGGCCAGAGTCTTTTTGTATCTAATGGCCTGGGTTCTCTAGGACCTGAAGCCACCTGTCCAGACCAAGTTACTCTTTGCATTCTGAGCTTTCTATGATCCCTTGGTCTGTAGCCTCAAGGAGAACCACATGGTGAACAGAGCTTCCAGTTCAAGCCAAATGGCTCCTCCTTCTACCTGGCCCCATGTTTGTCCCTTCAGCTCAGGACCTGCCTACTAGTCAACTATCTGTCAAACCCTAGCCCGTTGTGGGCCTTCTCCATATTCCTCCCCATCTCAGTGCCGCACCAACATCCTTAAATGATTACCAGTTGATTCTAGCCATATCCTCTGCCTGGGGCCATGGAAAGAAGGCAGGCCTTTCTTTATTTGGCTCCCTTGGCTGTTGTCTAGATGGCTGGCTGGGTCCTCGGTGCCAAGAAGTAGCCAGAGCCCTAAGAAAAGCCAAGACATAGCCTGTTGGAGTGGTTGAATCTCTCTGAGCATAGACTGGGCTACCTCCGGCACCCTTTCCAGGGGCAACACTCTGAAGAACTGCTCAAGGAAGAGTTCAACTGGCAAATGACTCTCTTGTTTGCTTACTGCAGTACCCTTGGCAAGCCAAGGCTCCTTACTGTGTGTAACCTTTCCCTCTTACGTCAGATACTGGTGAACTAAGAGTCAGTATGGGGTGGGAGGGGCCTGAACAGATGGCTCAGTGGTTAAGAGCACTGGCTGCTCATCTGGAGGATCCAGGTTCTGTTCCCAACACCCACATGTGGCTCACAACTATTTGTTAACTCCAGTTCCAAGAGATCTGATACCTTCTTCTGGTCTCTGCCGACACCAGGCACACACATGGCTCACAGGCATGCATGCTGGTAAAATACCCATATGCATAAATGCTTAAAAATTTAAAATATGGGCTTTGACAACAGTCTGCATGAATTCAGACCTCACTGTTAGTTATCTCTTGCCAGCTGAGTGACCCTGGGCAAAATGCTGTGTCTCTCAACGCTTTGTTTCTTTACCTCTGAAGAACAATAGGACCTCTCTCAGAGCCCTGATGCCTTAAAACAGTTCCTGGCACAAACCAATCACTATTAGCACCCCCCTGAGCTCCCAACACTCACGCCCATCTAGTCAGAGGGAAGATGCTCAGACCATGACAGAAAAAAAAGCATAGTTAGCAAGCCTGTCACTTCCACATGCCCCTATCAGATAAGGACCTAGGTGATTCTGTGATTGATGCATATGAGGAAGCACCGCAAAGGGCCTCCTTTCTCTTACTGGGGCTTGCACTACCCTGCCCACCACAGGCCTGCTGGCTTCAGTCGAGTGGTCCACTGGGCAATCCAAGAGGGACCATGGGGGATCTGTTTTAAAAAGCCATCAGGAGCTGGGGGTGCAGCTCACTGTTATATATGCATGGACCTAGCATGCTGTGGGTTTCATCCCCAATAACACATATGCCTGGTAGTCAATTGGTAGATCTAGTGTTTTAGACAGGCCATATCCTGGGTAGTTAGTAGCTTGAACAATAGAAGCCAAAGAACAGATATAGGGGAAAGACATAGCCTCAGGAGCCAAATTGACCTGGATTTGAATCCTGGTTGTCACTTTCTTAATGGCTATAGAGCTGCAAGAAAATTATTCATCTTTCTTAGCCTCAGCTTCCTGACTTGGGACATGGAGATAGCTCTTTGGTAAGGGCCCAATAAGAAAATCATGCCAGGAATGCAGTGTTGTGCCTAACACAAACTGGCACCAAAGTGGTCACTAGTATTTCTGCCTTGCCCTAGGTTGTGGAAGGGGTGGGGTGAGTGAACGCTCCCTAGAGTGGGGTAAGGCATTTGTGAGGGCCCTTGTGCCCACAGGGGCTTCCAGATGGTATGTCAGAGCAAGGTTCCAGGCCGAGGGGACACAAGCAGGGCTCCTAGCCATCCATCCCCTACGCCTTGGCATGACAAGGTTCTTGGCCTCCTGCCTCAGCCAACTATGTAAATAAACCAGCTTTTTGCTGGCTGGGAGTGAGACTGCCCTAGGTGACATTTCAAATTAGTTCTGCTATATTGGGCTTGAGCTCTGAAGAGCCTGGGCATTTTTCCTCCCTGGCTCATCCTTTTCTCTGTGTGGTGAGAGCTCTTAAAGCACACCCGGTGCGGGCAGAAGGCCAGAGAGGGTGGGGGGAGGCTGTCTGAGGTGACCTGCTGAAGCACTTACCAGGCCTGGGGCCGCAGCCTCCCTTCGCAGAGAGGTCAGCAGCTCTGCATCAGGGTACCCCCCCCTCCACACTAGCCCTCCACAGCTGCCATAGCAACCTCATCTCCTCACACAGGGCTCACACACCAGCTGGCAAGAATGCTGAACGGAAGGAGGGCTGTGTGGTTGGCTGAGGAGAGAGGGCTGGGCACGGGAGGGGGCACATGAAGGTGGGCCAGCTGTGGCCTGGCAGTGCTGAGAGGGAGATATGCTAGCCACATGGCCTGCCTGTCTCTGGGACCGTGCCAGGAGATGGGACCATGGTAGGGGAAGGAGCTAGAATCAGGGACACATGCCACTGTCTTCTTGGCAAGGCATTATGGCTTCTCTGTGGAGCTGAGGGCAGAGGGCACTGGATTCAGCCCCTTTCTTTCTGGGCAAGTTGCCTTACCACACTTGGCTGCAGGTTCAAGGTCTGAGAGTGTAAAAGAATCAGACTGTGGAGCCGGGGAGATCTGAGTTACAATCATAGCTCTCACACTTCCATCGATCCCCATTGCCAAGCCCTGGATGCCTCCTGTGTGGGGTATATAATAGTGACACCTAGGAGGTCACTGGGAACAAATCAATGGTACTTGCAAAACACCCAATGCCTAGGTATAGTAAGACCTCAGTAAGTGGTATCTGTTATTATTATTACCGCTGTTCTTTTTAGTATATTATTTAAGGGGACAGTTCTGAGCTTGTGTCCCTATTAACCTGGAAGGTGCTAGAGACAGGGACTGGGATTTATTCGTCTCTTAACCCCTAGAAGGTCCAGACTGTGGCTGGGACTAGGGAAGATTCTGGAGGGGAAGTAGGACAGTGGGGGTTCAGTTCAAATAGGGAATGCCTTGAGCTAAATCTCTTCAAGACTTCCTTGCAGTTTGGAGACTCCAGAGAAAGACTACCCTAGATGTGTGTGGGCTTTGGTAGCCTTTCTATACAAAGCAGTCCCAGTCAACATGTTAGCATTCTACAATCTAAGCCATACCATGATCCTGAAATAAAGAATAAAGAAATGAATAAATAAATAAATAAATAAATAGGTACCAAGTCAGCCCATGGGATCAATCTTCCTGCCAGACCAGCTTCCTGGAAACGGGTCTAACCTCAGAGCTGCAGGAAAACACCATGCACACGGATCCTGGAAATCTTCAAGGAATCTGTGTGACCTTAAGTGTGCCTGTGCCAGAGCATCCCAAAATGGAGATACAGGCTGGGGTTGATGTGATCCAGAGAATGTCATGGAGGGGGTGGGGGGACGCCACCATTAGTTAGCTCCTCTGCAGCAGAAGAAAGGCCTCCAAAGCACAGGATTCTCACGATTTAGGGCTGTTCGGGGACCCTGACCACATGGATCCAGTGAGCATAATGCACCAAGGTGCTGACCACTGAGCTCATCTAATAGAAACTCTGGCCAAAAGAACCTTAGTTCTTCCTGCTGTACCTTGCCTAAGCTTGGGATTTCTGAGGGTCTTCTCCAACAGACAGTCAGACTCACTACATAGCAGAGCACGACTGAGCAAGAGATCCCATGACTGGTTAAAGGGGAAGATGCCCAAACAGGGGGCTGGAAGTCTAGCGTGCCAGTCAGTGGTTGAGGGGTTGCTACAACATGAACAACCGCCCTAATGGCTCAATCGGCCACAGACAAGTACTGAGACAAAGCATCCCAGGTCTTTGAAGATTGTCAATAGAAACAAAAACCAACAGGGGTTTCCCAGGCCACAAAATCATAGCCCACCACTGAAAGCTGCCCAGAGCCCAGGGGGAAAATGAACATAGCTACTCACCATGTCAACTGTCATGCAAGCCTTGGGAATCTGGCAGGAGTGAGGGAGCAAGGCTATAGAAAGAGTGTGGGTTTGATGGCAGAAGCCAGGCTGCTCACTGTTGGAGGGGAATGTATTTACAGTTAAGCAAGGGGGAGCTGGAATAACCTACGTGGCAATGCGCTTGAGTGGGAGACTAGACAGAAATGTGAACTGTGGTAGCAGCTTCACAGAGCTATAGATGGTTGCACAGAGGAGGAGTTACAGGGATGTGTACATAAGTAGGTAGAATATATACAACATACTTCTTTGCTCTGTTAGTCAGCAGAGTCCTATAGAACCAAACATGTCCAGAGCCTCTAGCTTGCTTTCTCATACATCTTCCAATTAAAAGGAAATCAGTCTCCTTGCAGGGGTGGTTGATCCCAGGGCTGAAGCAGGAAACAGGCAAAATGAGCCTGAAGTGTTTTTGTAGTACCAGAAATGAAGGAAGTGCTCAGAAACATAAACCCACAGTGATGGGGATATGGTAAAGGGAAGTAGCGGCCAGCTGAAAGAACCGCTGACAGCTAAATGAGAACAGTTTGAGCAACAAAATAAATAATGTAGTATTGGCTAGTAAGCTAAAGTATACAGAAAATCTCCATGAGCCTGTGGTGATATAAATAAACAATTAAATAAATAAATAAACAGGGGAGAAGAGGCGAATCCCTGGAGCAGAAGAATTGCAAATAATTTATGTAGCACTTCCTCATGCAAGAAGGGGCGTGAGGCATCCCCTCCTCCATCCCTTAAGGGTGGCAGTGTGTAGGGACTTTCTTCCAAACAGTGGCATATGGAAAAGGAGAAAGAGTAACTTTACAGTGGCAAATGCAATAAACATTCTCCCCGCCAAGTGACCAATGTCACCGTCTAGAGTGATAAGTTTTGCTGATAAGATATGTCTGTGCTGTGTTATGATAGCAATGGAACTTTTACCTCTGTGGCCATCTTCCCTGATACCTGTAACTCCAGTCAATCCAGAAGAAAATGGCAGACAAATTCTGGTTGAGGGGCATTGGACCAAATACCTGAGCACTCCACCTCAGAACTGTCATGACAAGTCCAAGAAACTGGCCTTAGCAGAGAGGAACCTAAGAAGACATAGGAACAATGGTGACACTAAGAGCCTCACTCGGAAGGGTATGGGGCATTATATATATATATATTTTTTAAAAAAAAAAAAACTAGGAATGTCTAACCACAAGTAACAATAGTGTGCAAGCTTTGGTTTATTAATTCTGACAAGTGTGCCATCCTAATAATACAAGATGTAAAGAGTAAAGGAAACTGGGAACAGAGCATGTTGGAACTCTGTGTAGTAGTTATCAGATACATCACATTGACTGGCTTCATTTACTTAATCGACTCCAAATATATTAATGAAAAGTTCAAGAAATAAACAATTCACAAACTCTGTATTGCTCACTGTTTTGAGTAGCATGATGAAATCTTGGGGCATTTTGTCCTGTTCTGCTGGAGATGGGAATCTTCCCTCTATCTTACAGTGCTTGTGGTAAAATAACCCTTACTTTACATAGCAGTGACTCCAAATATATGTGTAGTGATGGTGACATTTCAAATACATTGGGGAGGATCTCAAGAGCACTTCTTTAAGTGATGTGGAAAGTCCTGGGCTTTTCCTTTCTGTTCAGTGGTGACCATGATTCCAGGCATCCACTGAGGGTGCTAATGGATGAGTGCTAAACTCCTTTTTAAATTTTTCTGTGGTTCTTAAGCTATTCTGGAGCAGTTTAAGTAAAAGGAGGATGAATTTTCAAGTTTGATTCCTGTTTCCACTCTTCCTGACTCTAAGGCTCTAGGGAAGACATTAGCCTTTCTGAGCATACTTATATAAAATGAGAGGAATAATTTCTTCTTAGAGCCTTCCAGGAGAATCAGAAGAGGTGATTTAAAGCAATATGTTCACACACACACACACACACACACACACACACAGAGAGAGAGAGAGAGAGAGAGAGAGAGAGAGAGAGAGAGAGAGATTTAATTTCCTTCCTCTCTCAGTACTCACAGACCCCCATGAGAAACAGATACAGCAGCTGGGGCTCAGAGAAGCAAGGGAGTTGGTCAAGGTCATGTAGGTAGAACACCAGGGGGCCAAGAAACAATGTTTCCATAAGGGCTCATGCCTTTTAGTAAAGCTTGGACCACAGTGGGACTGTTTGAGCTGTGGGGAGAAAGTAGCTTACCTTGTGGTCTCAGGGCCTCTGAGAGGAAGCCAATTCCTCTGAGAGATGAGAAGGCAGTGTGTTACAGAGTGGCTAGACTTCAGGAACAGACTTCTGTGAATTTCAAGTTTGTCACCGGATGGCCTAAGTATGTTCTTTGACATCTCTGGATCATGCTTCTCTCATGCATAAAATGGACATCTATAGTAGTATAGATCTTTTAGCATCATTATTGTGAAGGCTAAATTATTTTATCCACATACAGAAAGTGTTTAGAATTGTACCCAGTACATACTCAGTGCTCAAGTAAACCCCAGCCGGTATTAACTGCAGAGCAGAGGTTTTGAGTTCAATATTTCTAATGGCTCTTCTGAGTCTTCTGTTACAGCAGATGGGCCAAAGGGATGCTGCTTGCTTGGAAAATACCTAAGGGGTTTTGCATAAAATAATAATATCCCTTAGTGTGTGAGTTAGTGAGTATTCCCTTGCAAGCTTGCATTTCAAGTAAGCTCAGAAGCCATCAGCATCATTTCAGATGGGTGTCCCGAGGAAGGGAAGAGTGTAGCTGGCGTTTCCTCTGTAAATCAGCGGCTGAGCCGAATGCATTTCCTTGGCCTACCTTCCTGCCGCTCTATCAAGCGGCTGCTGTGAGTCTCTAGGAAGGCTTTTATTATTGCCAAGTGTGTGTCAGGTGCCAGGGGGAAACAGAAACACACACACACACACACACACACACACAATGCCTCTGCTTTCATGCATACTCAAAGAAAGGGGACAAAAATGAATATCTAGAAATGCTGCCTTGGGAGCTCCTGCTTGGTTGCACAGACTGTCAGCAGCAGTGGAGGAACCGATGCTTAAGACGGGCCTTTAAGGCAGTGAGCTCAACACAAGCCGGAGAACAAGGAGTGGGACACTTCCCTAGTCATGCAGTAGTAGTGGAGCCTGCTGGGATTGTAGGTAAAATGGCTCCTCAGGAAGGTGGGGGGCATGGGGTGGGTGGGGGGAGAGACAGTCTTCACCTGTCTTGTTTGTTAATTTCCCACCGTGGACCATCTTAATCTTAGCAATGATTTAACAACAGGCTCTTCACCCCAGCATAATACCATAACCTTACAGGTGAGAACAGGGTGTTTCCATGGCAGCTGGAGCTGGGTCTTGCAGGCAACAGGCTATGAGGATGGAAAGCTAGCTGGCTAGGGTGAGGCTAGCTCAGAAAGCAGCTGGGTGCCAGGCCGCAGGTCACATGCACACTCCAAGGTTAGCTAGTGAGCTGTGCTTTTTCCTGGGCTCACGGCCAGACATTTAACATGCATTAGCTCATTTAATCCTTACAGCAGTTTTAAGAACTGTTCATTCATTCATTGATGCAAACATCTACCATCTGTCTGCATAACAAGTCCACGTTGAGGCCCTACTATGTGCCAAGCACCGTCTGTGGCACATGTATGATGAAAACAGTCATTAACTTCATCTTCTATTCGAGTGGAAGGAAATAGTCAATAAACACATTTTAAAATGGAATGAAAAATAATTGCCAATTGTGGTGCTTGGAAGGCACCCAAAAGAGTACTGAATTGAGAACAAAAGGCATACTGCTGTTTAAGAAACTATGTCTCCGAGGAGGTGCTATTGAAGAAGGAAAAGGAACCTGGGACTGGTGGTATGGGTGTGTAACCCCTGTGTGTGTGCTGAAGCAGAAGGATGGGACGTTTAAGGACCGCCTGGGCTACAGACTGAATACTAAGCCAGCGCGGGTGGCTTAGGAAAGGGCTGAGGCTCAACAGTTACACACTTACCTAGCATGCTCGCTGCCTTGGATTTCACCTCTAGCATGACACCGAAAAGTGCGGAGCCAGCAGTACAGATAGTTAGAGGCAGGGCAGTGAGGTGGTGAGAACAGAAAGCATGAAGGCTCTGCCAAAGTAGTAGATGGGTAAGCAAGGGAGTATAGCCCAAAGCGAGTTCAGAGTACTAGACAGAGGCCTCATCAGGCCAGCTCCGTAGAGAGGGCTTCAAGGGACCTAGCCAGCGGAATCTTCCAAGATCTGTTTCACCATAGTATGAAGACTAGATCCAGAGGAACAAGGAAGCACACAGGAAGTCAGTATGGCCAGGTTAAGAGTCCTGATGCCACATTCAGAATGGTGGCAGTAAAGACACATTGGGGCAAAGGGAGGCATATCGAAGAACACACATCCAAGAAATAGCAGAACAGAACCAAACCCAGATTCAAACTTCGACTGCTAGGAACCTTTCTCAGAGACACAACCTGACAGAAGAGGGCTGCTACTCTGTAGACATCACTTTTCTAGCAAGGTCTTGTTATGTAGTCCTGGCTGGCCTGGAACCCATGGTCCTCCTCCTTGTATACCCACCCCTCCTGAAAACCTGCTCCATTTGAGCTACTTCTTACCACTACATCATGGACCTCTTGGATGGCCACAGATTTCGAGGACCTACACGAGGGCGGGGGGGGGGGGGGGGGACGGGGACGGGAAAGAGCGTTGATTCATGGCAGTGAAGATGGGGAATCTAAACGGTGACCAACTTCCCTAGCTTCTGGATCAGCTCTGGCTGTGGCCAGTCTGGTTCACTCTGGAAAACCTCTCTTGGCAGATTTCCCTAAGATGTGCCCGGTGCCTACTATTCACTGTTTTGTAGAGGAACAGTGATAGCCAGACAATGCATGTGGCCTTGGAACTGAATCTAGCCACACACCTCTGCCTCCCTGCGCTTGGTTCTAATGTATCTCGATTTCTCCATCTTCAGATTAGGGCCATGACTAGTTCTTGCTTTGCTAGGAGAATCAAGTGAGATTGTGCTGAGAACATGACTGCTGCAGTGTCTGGACCTTTCCTGCCCCTTCCCCACCTGTCTTCCACTCTCCCCATCCCCACCCCCATTTTCTCTGTCTAAGGCACCTGGGAGTTGCCTAATTAGAACTAATTAGCTTCTCCTGTAGTAAAACCCCAAGGATGCAAAGGCTCTGGAGCTCAGGACTCTGACAGTAATCATGTTAAGCAGATATTTATTTATCCCTTTATTAAGCAAGCCAATTAGCATGTAATATCTGAGAAGCTGATTCGTAGGCCTGGGAGTGGAGCACATGCTTTCCTACTTGGGACTCTTTTGTGACTTGTCACCTCATAACCTTTCCAAAAGCAAGATCATAAAAGGCAAATTTGGGAGGAGTCACTAGACATAGGTAGAGATTGGAGACCAAGACCCAGAATAGAGACAGGAGCTTGCCTGTGCTCACACAATGGAGTGCAGATGATTCCTAAGAAGGTAGAAGGTGCAGGGCATCCTGTAAAGACTATTGCTTTGCAGTCGGGATGTTAAAAGTGAGTGGTCAGGAGGGACTTCATAAATGGGGACATTGGATGATCAAGGACATTCTGACAAAGCACTGGAGCCAAGGTACAGAAGTAGGAAAGTGCACAGCACATGAGCATAACCGAAGCATGTCATTTATTCTATCAGTATCCTGGCAACGGTAGAGCAGTGGAATTGTGCAAAGAGCTCAAAGAGGCCAAAGCTACATGCTGAAGACTGGGATCCAGCTGGCCAAGGTCAGCATGGCTAGTGGCAGGTAGGAGGAGGAGGCTAACTTCCGTGTGGGGAGATTATGGGTCTGGAGCCGACAGGAGGGAGGGTAATTGGAACTCTAAAGGCATTACACAGCCGAGGAAAGCTGTGCATCCACGAGCCACTTAAGCTGGGCTTCTTGCACGCTACCAGGAGCCAGGGCAGGCAACACGCCCTGGAGATGCTCCCAAGTGAATTAGGCAAGCAAACATGCTAAAAGAAAGGCTTGACAGGGCTGGGATGACTCAATGGTAGGCTACTTGCATAGCATGCACAAGGCCCTAGGGTTCCAGCCCTCACACTGCCGTGCATATCATCTATGACAATCCAATGCAGTAAGAGCTGAGATGGAAAAGAGTTCTGGACCAAAGCAAAGAAGCCTAGAAATGTAACTAGGATTGAGTTTTTACAATTCTTACTATCTGCACTTTTTGGTTTATATACCCCTCCCATGCCATATGTAGGGAGTTTTGTTTTGACTTTTGAAACAAGGTTTCACTATATAGCCCAAACTAACTAGCCTTGAACTCTTGTTCCTCTTGTCTCTACCCCTGGAGTACTAAGATTGCAGGCATATGCTATCATGCCCTGCAAATGTGTATCTTTTGATTCCTCCTAGTAACTCCGTGGACCAGAGAGGTAGTAGGAATTAAGACTGCACATGATAAAGCAACAGCTGCCACCATAGGCTAAAGTATGAACCTTCCTACAACTGTAGCTTACCGGTTGGACCATGAATAAGTGGTGAGCATCAGGGGGCCTCACTCCCCTTCCCATCAAATAAAGATAATGCCTCTATCAGATTCAGCCAGCAAATAGGTATAACCTCAAGTAACAAGCCACAAATGTCAGTTTACTTACTCCCTGCCCATAAAAGACTTTTTCAAGCTCATACAACTTGCCAAGACTCGAATCTAGGCTCTTTGAGTTAAAAAAAAAAATCCACTGTGTTGGTGAGGTGTACCTTGTCTCTGTGGACTAATCTATGCTTTATCACCTCCAAGGGACAGTGAGAGAACAGCTATGCTGACTCAGACTGACAGCAAGGAGGATGGCGGCTAGACACCGGCATGATTTTGCTGACAGTGTAGTGAATCATCAACCGGAAGAGCTGCGGCTCTGGGAATGTGGGATCTCTAAGGGGAGGAATAGCCCCAATGAGTGCGATTGGGAGAAGCTGCTCTATCCAGAGGAATAAGGAACTATGAGCTCACCTAAGCTGCGGACTGGAAAGAGCCCAAATAGGTCATCTGCTCCAGGGCCTCTGGGCAGAACTGCTGTAGGACCAGACTTTATTACAGACTTCCCTACAAGGTCTCCAGGGGAAAACATTGCTCAGTCTCCCTTGGCCACTCGAGAATACATTTCCCAGCTCCCTTCCAGAACCTTCCCTTTTTTTGGCTAGTTTCGCCTGCTGCTGCCACTGCCACTGCTTCCTGTGGCAGAGTTACAAAGCTGCTGGGCCACTTTGGGCCACTCAGCTCACTAAGCAGGAAGGAGTGATAGCAGCTTCTGTTTGCCAACCTAAGTTAAGGCTCAATTTCAAAGTCACCAGCTAAGACCCTCCACAACGGGTCCCACCCAGCTCCCTGGGTTCAACTGCCCTTCGATCCTTCCAGCCTGGCAGGCTTGGCTGGCTGACTCTCAGCCCCACTGCAGTCCACCTCTTTTAAGACCTTCAAGTCTCTGGAAGCAGACCGCTCCGAGGTGCCAGCCCTTATTCTTCCAGAAAGTCTCTCCCCTCCCCCATCCTGTTTTGTGCTTACTTTGCTGTCTGATCCGGATGTCAGAGTACTGGGTTGTGGGCCAAAAGCTGGTTGAATGTTGGCCATTTCATACGGTTCAAGCCAAACAGTTTGTCTGTGTTGGCTCCTCAGCTGTAAGGACAGTACTGTGCTCATCTCCACGCCCCCTCCACACCCCTCCACACTCCTCACCTCCCCCTTCCTCCCCCCCAACTCAGATGCCTGGAATGTTGCCTTGCAAACCAAAGGAGCCAAAGCATGTGTGTTGAATTCTTTGAATAGTCAGGATAATATCTGGGTGAGGTTCCATTCATACATTTTGTGTCAGCTACTCCTCAGAGCCACAGTGAAAGGAAGGTCCTCTTCCCCCCTTGTTTGTAAAATGGGGAAAGTGACGTACAATGAAGTTATTTGGTCAGGGCCAGGTGGCCACCATGATCCAGGCTCTCTGGATCTCATCAGTTATGAATAGACTTGGTCTGAGCTATGGTATCATATTCAAGGCACACAGAATTTGCATAATGCATATACATTGCCAGGCTTCCTCAAAGATGGTCCAGCGCTAGACCTCTCATTCCACTTTCCTCCAGTCTTCTGTAAATTGGTAACTGATCAGGTACTGGGGAGCCTGTGAGGCATCTGTGCCACTGCCCTGCTTCCCTGTGTCTTTTCTGGTTTCTCTCGTATACCACACAGCTTTCCATGGGGTATTTCTGGGCTCAGTATGTTCAAGGTTTATCAAAGCTGCTTCTTGACATAGGCAAGAAGGCAATCTTCACCCACATTCTCTTCCATGAAGCAGGGGGACTCGTATTTTCTCTCCTCATCCTTCCCCAAAGCATGTTCATGTGACTGGGCTTATAAGATTATAGCGCATAAACAAGCATTCTTATGACATGAGTAACCAACTTCGTTTTTGTGTGCTGGGGCTTGCACACACTAGGTCAACATTCTACCACTGAGTCACAACTACAGCTGGACATACTCACTTGAAGGTTTATTAGGAAACCACTAGAACCAGCACAAATGATATAATGGAGCTTGCTGATCAGTTTGGCACAAAGGTCTGTGTTGTCCCGAAGTAAGCCCATTTCAAGGAAAGTAGCTGCCAATCAATTAAACAAGGGTGGAAAGAGTGGGCAAAAGCCAGGATGACAAGATGCCAACAGTGCTTTCCCCACTTTCTGGCACTTCCAGCCACAGAGCAACCTGAGCACTCCCATTGAAGAGGATCTACTCATGTAGGGAGAAGCTGAGGCAGGAGGATATAGGAAGCAGTGGACATGGTTGGATATCTCAGCCCAATCACTTTCAAGAAAGTTCCTTCTATGGCCAGAAACAAAACGGAATCCTCCAAAGAAAAAAGGACCACACCCATGGTTGCTATCTCCAGCATTTAGCCAAGAGCCTGGTACATCACTGCACAATAAATACTGGTTCTAGGAATGCATGAGTTTTTGGAGACCCTGAGAAAAGAGGAATTCCCATTGTCAGATGTCATAGTGAAGATTATATGAAGTATCTCAGAGCATGTCACTTTGGGCCCGGCACACAGCTGGCTCTCAGTTACTGCCGTAGTCCTTGGGAGGAGGGAGGACAATCTAGGCCTCAGACAGGGAAAACAGGCCAAGATTCCCCAACAGCTGGCAGCTGAACTGCAAGGTCCAGGGTCTTCTAGGCCTGCAAGTTACTGTATCCTTGTTCATGCCGCAGGGGCCAGAGACACCCACCTGCTTGGGCTTGCTTCTGTAAGATCTCTCTTTTCAGTCTGAGCTGGGCCCCAGAGCTAGGCTGCCCACAGCAGGCAGTTTTCCAGGCACCTGAGGTTCATCGCCATGGCTTGGTCCTCTGTCAGATCCCCTAGTGGGGTCTAGATTCCTTCTCTCCATTGCCTGCTGCACAGGTTTGGCATTGGTGTGGCCAAAGCAAAGGATAGTAGATCTCAGGCTCCAAAGAAGGAAGCTCTGGAGCAAGGAGGTGGGGGAGGGGAAGAGAACGGAGTCCTCATTTGGGGAAGCCAACATCAGCAGACCACTGTAGAGGCTTGCAGAAGTCCGGGAAACCCCCCTATGGCCCCAGGAGCACAAGAGGGGTCTGTTTCTGTAGTTAATGCAACAGGTCCTTCTTAGGGTGTGAGGTCTGGTTGTTTCAGGGCATGCAGAACCCATAGAGAAAAGGGCTGTGTTTACAGGTCCCCTCATTACAGATGCAGGTAGGCTGAGAATGGGAGAGCTAGCCCAGAGGCTCCCAAACCTGGCTGCATCTGAATCCCTCCAGGGACATGTTAAACATACAGGCTTTCGTGCAGAGGGGCAACTTGTGGTTCTGCCAAACTGGTAAATCACTGCTACATTTCATTCTTTTAAAAAATGAGATATGATTCATATATCATCAACTTCTTCCCCTTTAATTAAGAAGGGATTGCAGATAGAGTTCAGTGGTAGAGCATTCACCAAGTTTGCACAAGGCCCTAGGTTCAATCCCAGGACTTAAAGCATATTTAATCTGTTCTCTGTGTGTGTTTTTTTTAACTGCCAACAACTCTCAGCAGCATTTCATTTCAGAGTGTTTACACTGCCTCCAGGATTTAAATTATATCCCCTTTGCCTGTAGACCCCATTAACCATATTGGCCCATTTACTATTGTTATACATTTGCTGTTCCAAACACTGCATATAAATGCAATCATGAATATATACCCTTTGTATGTTACTGTAATGTTTCCAAGGTCCATCAATATTGTACCCTGTATTAGTAGTACTTCATTCCTTTCTAGTGATAGATAGTATCCTACTGTATGGACATACAGCTTTTTGCCTGTTCATTAATCAGTTGACAAGATTTGTGGCTCATTTCTACCTCTGGGTTATTATGAATAATGTTGCTATGAACCTTCGTGTATAAGCTGTATGCTGAGATGAGCTTGTAGGTACACACCTAAGATTAGAATTGCTATATCCTATGTGTGACCTAAGATTAGAATTGCTATATCCTATGTGTGATGATTAGTTTTACTTGTCAACTTGACAAAACCCAGAATCACTTGGGAAGAAAGTCTTGATGAGTGAACGCCTACACTGGGTTGGCCTGTGGACACACCTGTGAAGAGTTGTCCTAATTAAGCGCATGTTGGAGGAAAGACCCAGACCACTGTGGGAAGCACCATCCGCTAGGCAGGGGATGCTGACCTGGGTAAGAGTGGAGAAATCAAGCTGAGTACAAGCAAATACACGAGCATGCGTGCGTTCATTCCTCTCTGCTCTTGACTGTGGATGTCATCTGAACAGCTGGCTCAAGCTCCTGCGGCTGTGACTTCTCCACGATGACGGACCTGGGATTAGGAGCTAGGATAACCCTTTCTCACCTAAGGTGGCTTTTTGTCTGTTTGGTTTGGTTTTTTGTTTTGTTTTGTGTTTTTGTTTTTTTTTTGACAGGGTATGTTAAGCACAGAAACAGAAATAAAGCAACGGCAGTATGGTAATTTCAGGGTTTACAATTTGTTTTGTCCTTTTTATTTAATTTTCAAAATTGTATCTGTCTGAGTATCTTCCCTGTGTATGTCTCAGCACCATGTGTGTCCAGTTTCTGCAGAGGTCGGAAAAGAGCATCAAATTTCCTGGAACTGGAGTTAGACTGTTGTTAGTCACCACGTGGGTACTGGAAACCAAACCCAGTCCTCTGGTAGAGCAGCCAGTGCTCTTGATGGCTGAGCCATCTCTCCAGCCCCTCTTGATATGATATATATATGATGTATGACGTATGACGTGTGATATATGACATATGACATATAATGATATATGATTTTATATATATATATATATATATATATATATATATATATATATATATTGAGACAAGGTCTCACTGTGTAGCTCTGGCTGGTCTAGAACTCAGTTTGTAGATGGGGGTGGGGGATTAGGAAATAGGGGTGCAGTGACCTTGAGCTCATGAAGGCCCTCCTGCCTCTGCCTCACCAGTGCTGGACTTAAAGGCTCTGGCCCTCTTAGATTATAGAGACAGGTTTTACTATGTAGCCAGTGCTAGCCTTAAACTTGCAATCCTTCTGACTCTGTTTTGGAATTACAGGTTATGTGTCAACATGCTTGCCCATTGGACTGCTCTGTATTTCTACTAACAATGCACAAAGGTCTTTGTTCTAAATTTGCATCTTTGACAATAATTACTGTCTTCTGGGTTTTGATTTTTATTTTATTCTAGTGTGACAGTGGGTGTGAGGTGAAATCTCAACAGGAGTTTTGTTGTTGCTGTGTGTGTGTGTGTGTATGTGTGTGTGTGTGTCCATATGGGTTCCAGGGATGGACCTCAGGTTGTCAGGATGACAGACCATGGCGTGGCTTTTACCTACAAACCGGTCTCACTGGTCCCTTACTGTAGTTTTGACTTGCATTTCCTTAACGACTCTGAAGATGAACAACTTTATTAATGGAAATTTAAACCGCTTCTTTGGAGAGAAATTATTTCTCCAAATTATTCTTGCTCATTTCGAAAGCTTGAATTATCTTTTTATTCTTGAATTGTTGAAATGTTTTATACTTTCCAAGCACTAGAATCTTATCTGATATGTGATCACTAAATGTTTTCCCCTTTCCGGGGCTGATTACTATCTTGACTTCCTGAGTCCCCCTTTTTACAGATAAAGAAACTGAGGCTCAGAAAGCAAAGGGGATTGCTAGAGCCACATTGAGTGAAGTTAGTATCATACAGCCACCTACTCTGTCTGCTGGGGGCACAGGAAGGTATGAAGGAGAGAAGGTTAAAAAGGAACGGGGATAAATCACACCAGTGCCATGCCTACCCATTCCTTCTGTTTGCCTCTGAAATGCACAGTTCCGTTGGTGGCTTCTTTCTGGCTTACCCAAGTTGCTTAGGACATTAGATTCTGTTTATTATGTTTTTTTGTAGAGATGAGCTTTCATTATGTAGCTCAGGCTAGCCTGGAATTTCCTAGCGAATTTTGAACTCATGGTGATTCTCCTGTCTCAGTAGCCTATGTATTAGGATGACATGTATGTGCCACCGTGGTGTGGCAGGATTATCTTTCTAATAGCCTTCCCATAAAGACAGAGAAAAAGCAGCCCTGGATAAAAGCATCCCTAACGGCAAATTTCATGAGGAAAAGCAGGAATCAATGCTCCAGTGTATCTGAATGTTGCTCTGTGATACATGCCAGTCCAAGGAGAGCTAAGGGAAGGCCAAAAGTTCCCCAGCACCTGCCAGGAGTTTGGGGACATTAAGGAGTCTGTTTAAGTGGGAATGCTCCTTTGTGTTTATAGCTGCATCTTGCATATTTCAACCTCAAAGCAACAGAAGGCTTTTCCTATTTCCACTTCATATCAAACATTAGTGAAGCTAATGTGAAAGCCATGATGGAAAAAAACCAGACATTCACAGCAACAGCAGCAGCAGCAGCGGCAGCAGCGGCAGCAGCAGCAGCAGCAGCAGCGGCAGTCAACACCCACCATTACCACCACCGCTACTGCTATGCGTGCACGCTGGCTTGAACAACAGATAAAAACAGTTTAGTCCATTTCAACAAATCCTTTGCTTATACTCAAGAGATTATTGTGACTTTTAGACCACACCCAACATTTCAGCAATTTTCTTTAATGTTGCTTAGGTTACATCTTATCAGAGAGGCTTAGGTCTTGTTAGGTGCAGTGGTATACAGTTGTAATGCTAGTACTTGGGAGGCTGAAGCAGGAGAATTGCTATGTTTTCCAGGTCAGCCTGGGCTACACAGCAAATATCAGACCAGACAGTAATCTGACTTGCAAACATGTCACAAATTACTGCCGCCCTCCAAAGAATATAATAGTATGCATGATTATATATAAATTGAAGAGGAATTTGATTTATAACATTATTTGAAAATTTCATGGAATTCAATTGCTTTTTTTTTTAACAATATCTTGCTTTTGTTCCTGTTCATGTATGTAAATATGTATGTGTATGTACGTGGGAGTCTGCAGGTGGACGCCACAGGACATCCCGGAGTTCAGTTCACTCTTCGTGGGGCCTGAGGATCAGACCTCAGTCCTCAGACTTGAGAGCAAGTGCATTCTACTGACTTAGCCATCTTCTACCTGCCCTCCTCCTCCTCCTTTTTTTTTTTTTTTTTTTTTTTGAGACAGGGTTTCTCTGTGTAGCCCTGGCTGTCCTGGAACTGACTTTGTAGACCAGGCTGGCCTCGAACTCAGAAATTTACCTGCCTCTGCCTCCCAAGTGCTGGGATTAAAGGTGTGCGCCACCAGCACCTGGCCCTACCTGCCCTTCTTATAAGGGTTTATTTCAGACTTCGTGGGTATACAGCCCTATTCCATGTGCCAGGACATCTTAACTTACTTTTCTGGCCTCAGTTTCCCTGTTTGTAAGATGTGGGAAGGATTTACATCTGTGCCTTTAAAGCTCCATGGTTTTCTTTTCTTTTCTTTTCTTTTCTTTTCTTTTTGCCAGGACCGAGGATTAAATCCAGGCAGGGTCTTGTGTACACTAAGCTACAAGAGCAGCCCCCATCCTCATGTTTGTAGTTGCACGATACTTTCTCTGGGCAGAGCCTCATATATCATTCCAAACAATAACAGTCGGAGGAGAGCTGTTCTGGATGGGGGCTCCTCTTAAACACAGCACCCCACACACAGACCTAAGCTGTGGGAACTCATAGCAAGGGGCCGCAGAGCCCTGACCTTGGTGCTGGGATCTCTGGTGCCAGCTGTTCTCAGCCTCATCAGTAAGCACTCAAGTCCCATGTCCAGGCTTCTCGGTTCCATCCATTAGCTCCATGTTTCTGGACTCTATGTGAACTGTAGACAGGGGAAAAAAAAAACCCTCCTAGGCACAAATGCCTCTCCTCACCCAAAGCAAGGGAACCTGGACTCCTTTTGCCCCTCTCTAGCACAGAGGCAAGATCCCAGAGGAGGATGTCAGGAGGCCCAGGGGGGATGTCTGCTGAGTGGGAGGCCCCCAGGGAGGGATGTCTGCCGAGTGCTTCAGATGGCTGGGGCTGACAGCTAGCTTCCCTCTCCCCTCATGGGTTCCGGTTGCATCCTGCTACAGAAATTTCCCTCGTTGTGGAGTGGAATGGGGTGGGGACGACTTTAATTGGAGCCTGGAGTCACCCTTGCCACCTTCTGCTCCCTACCAGTCTTGAATCAGGTAGCTTGTATCTTACAGTCAAACAAGCAAGTGGGGAAGGCAGGAAGGAGTCAGTAAGGCTGTGGAGATGGGCCTTTGAGGCAATGAAAGAAGGTGCGTGATGGGGCAGCACCGGTTCTGTGTGACGTGGGGGAAGGTTCTCCGCTGTTCAGCCAGGCTGGTCAGCAGATTGTGAGTCTCCAGGCATGGGAGATGTGGGTTGTCTCAGAACTGCTTTCCCTGTCCTGGCCTAGCCTTTGTTAACGCCTGGCAGGATAGGGCCGGTGCCGTGGTGATGGTGGCCTATTGGCTTGGAAAAGTGCCTTATACCACAAGCATTGGCCCTCCTTCCAGCCCACAAAAAACCCTACTTCCTATTTCCCTGGCCCATCTGGAAGGACAGAGGGTTACTAAGGAGTCTCTTGCCCACCATTTTCTACATGAAGGAAAGTGATGCTTAGGGGATGGATAAAAAGACCTGGTTAGCAACAGCAGAACCTGCTGTGGAAGCAAGAGCCTTGTCGGTAGGGATAAGGAGCAGCCTGTGTGATGGGAGGGGCTCAAGGGATGTAGGCAAAAGCTGAGCTGAGCTGAGCTGAGCTGAGTTGCTCCTTAGCTTTGGTTCTGAAGTAGTAAACCAATACCAGTGACGTCCCTCAAATTTTGAAAGGGTTTCTCTGGTGAGGTAACTCTGGAGCAGTCAAAAGCCAGGTCTGTAAGGACGCAGCCCGGGAAAGATTGGCTTACTGCCCAGGCTACCACTGGGTGGCGCTGTCTCTCCATCCAAGTTGTTAAGGCGGGTTGCAGATGCCAGGGCAAAGAAGTCACCCCATTCATGCCCCATCCTGCCAGGGCCCTAACAAAGGCCGCTTGGGTTAGGGCAGGGAAAACCAGTTTTGACAAAACTCCATGTCTTCTTTGGCATGTGGGTGGAGAATGGAGGATCCAGAATAAAAGAGCTCGAGAAACCCGGGCAAGTTACAGGTAGTTGTACTGCCGCCCCAGGTACCACTCTACTTTGCCGCTCTGAATTTAGGAAGCTTTGGCCTTCTAAGTCTAGAGAGGAAAGAGAGAGCTTCTCCCCCATTTCAACAGCGAACACACTGAGTCCTGGAACACTGAATCTAAAGCTAAGGTTTCCTGTCTAGCAAGCTCCTTTCCCAAAGCGAGTGTTTCAAAGTGATCTTCTTTTTCGACTGGGCCTTAGCGGTGTCTAAGAGATGGCTTTAGAAATGCTAATGCTAGGCTTGAGTGACAGGCCTGGACAAAGGGGGAAGGCGCTGTGTGAATGGGACAGCCTAAGCCTGGGAGCCCGGCTCCCACGTGGAGAAGGGCAGGCAGAGACACCCGTTGGCCAGTCGGGATCGGCCTGGCTAGGGAGAGGCTGGCTGGAAGGCGAGGCCCAGGAGCTATCAACAATACGGAAGGGGGAAGGGACTGCCTCCTCAGCTGTCTTTGGGGCAGGGAGCAGGAGGGCTGCCCTTCCAGAGGGGGGCAGGATGTAGAGTAGCAGAGGCCTGGGCTTTGAGCCTGAGGGTATAGACTAGGTGACCTGGACACACAGAAGAAATCTGTAGGGGACCTGAAGACTGGCTGGGGATCAACGCAAACCCAGAATTGTGGAGGCCACTGCAAGTGCCTTGAGATAAAGTGTGATTGGGCTCCCCCACGCCTTAGCTTTGGAGTGTAAATCCAATTGAAATGAGAGCACCTGCCCTCTAAGATCCTTGGGATCGGAAACAGTTCTGGGGCTTTGGACTGTGGCTGGTGATAGAGCACTTGTTTAGCATACTTGAGGCCCTAGTTTCCTTTCTCAGCATGACAAAACAAACTGCAAACAGCCCTGATCAGCGCCCGCCCATGTCAGAAGGGGCTCGCTAGTAAGCTAGTAAGCTAGCTGTGGTAGCGCGGGTTGGCTACTCAAGCCCTGGGAAAGCTGAGGTTAGCTCCCACCTTTGAGCCCTGGACTTGTTTGTTGCCTCTGTGGGTCTGAGAGACAAATCTGGCTTAGAAGCTGAACCTACAAGCTCTATGGGAGGCTCTCAGATAGCACTGGCTCTCTGGAGAGTGGGTTATCTTATGGACCTCGGAGCTCGAGTGGGAGAGAATCCCTGGAAGATTCTAAGAATGCCTTAGGAAGTGGTTGTGGGCCAAGGGACCTATGTCTTGATCAGTGGGGGGATGGGGCAGCCCTAAAGTGGGGTGTTTGGTAGACACAGCCCAGAGAAGGGATCCAACATTCCCAACGCTAAGCCACTAAGAAACTTCTCTGAGGCAGCTGAACTGTGATTGCCAGTAAACAAGTCCAGTCCAACCTGGAATAGCAAAACTATCTCAAAAATATTAGAAAAGAAAATAAGTGAAACGTAAGAGGATGTTTTACTTTTTTTCCTTCATCCTCCAATGATGCTGACACTTGACCTATCTCTTGCAAAACATGGAATCAGTGGGTATGGCAAGTAACTTGTGACTTAGTAAGGGGCAGCAGGTACTCCACCCAGATGCAGCACAGAGTAACGCATGAGGTAGGTACAATCCCTCATAGTATTACGACCACTCCCACTTTCTCTAAGGTGCAGATAGACGTCATCTGGCTCTACATTAGGGACAGCACGCATGTTCAGAACCACAGCACTGTGCGGACACTTAGCCCTCTGGCTACGCTGGGTTGTTATGCTCAAAGCCCTCCAGTGGTAAGATGCCAGGATCTGAAAGGTTTGGCAGCTGTCAGCTTGCAAAGGCATCAGTTCTGGGAGGACTTTAACGATGGTATGGGTGAGGACACCAAAGCCCGGAAAGGCAAGATTTTGTCCTAGGTCACACAGCAGGTTGGTGACGGTGCTGGGCCACCCATAATTCAAGTTTAATTGCTCTCCCGTCCCTGGCTCCTTTTCTTCCCACTGTATTCCTAGCTTGGCATTCTCTGTGGCCCTCTTGCCTTCCTCGGCTCCACAGATGCAGGAGAAAGCAGTTGCTTCTGCCTTGCAAGGGTGCCTCGTCTATGGGAACGGAAAAGTGGCAACGCGGGTTCTGCACAACTCCCATGAAGCCACACTGTGGCTATGGAGCCGGGCATCTGGCAAAGCAGAGGCTTCGACCCCTAGGACTCCACGCTGCTCCTAACTGGGTAGAGCGCAATGGCCAGAGACAGGCCCATAGACATCATATACGTGCAGTGTCGACGGCAGTGGCATACACAGTTATAGACATGGATGTGGCCATACATAGCCATGGAAGGCATAAAGGCATAGGTATATAGCTGCAGAACCACAGAGATTACTGCATAGATGTGGAAAAACTCTGCACAAGAGTCTGATGTGAGTGAAGGTGTGAATAAGCCTTGTCAGAACGGGTGGCTATTTAAAGCACCACAGCAGGATTCTCTCTTTTGCTCAGGCGGATGTGTTCCCCAGGATCTGAGGATGGCAGCAGCAGCCCCTCTCTCAGCTCACAAGCTGCCTGTCACCCTCACCCACTCACGTGGGCCCCAAGCCTCTGCTGCCTCTGGCTTCTACCTTCCTTTCAGGAAGAGCAACGGGTCTTCCCTCCGCCCATGCACTGCCCCCACTCTCACTCCTGTCGATAGCTGCCCCCCAAGAGCATCTTTGGCCCCAGGCACTTCCCTAGCCTCTGAAGGAGCAGTGGGCCGCCGCTACCCCGTCTTGGAAGAAACCTACTTGTACAGCCACGATTAGCTAGAGAAAAAGGCCCACTCCTATCCCCAAAGCCTCCCAGTTGCCTGGATAGGAGCAGAAGCGAATGGAGTGGGGGATGGTCCCTGCTCTACCTTCCTTCCTGGCCTGGATACCCCTGAAAGCTTCTCTCTCCCCCCTTTCTCGTGCCCCCAGTCCCTGCATTTGTGCCTCCTTTTCTGCTTGTGACTGTTTCTTGCACGTTCCTCATTTTGGAGATCCTGTCCCTCTTCCGCCTCTCTTTCCCCCTCCTCTTACTATACCCTGGACTTGCTCGGGGGCCTTTTGTTTCTGGCTTTAAGTACTTGCACAAATATTTCAGTGAGGAGAGTTGACAAGGAGACAAATATCTCTTGGCTCTATATTAATTGCCACAAAAACACACATACCCACCAAAGGGACGGGGAAGGCAGAAGGTGCCATCTTCTGTCAGCCGCTCTCCTACATTGCCTCTCAGGGTTGCTCACAGACAGCCCACATTTCCATGTCTCTGGGCACACAGGACTCAGGTCTCTTCCTGGAGACAGCTGTCCCCTTGCATAACAGCTTGGCCAGACCAGAAAGACCTGTCCTGAACTTTTCTTCCCAGCAGCTGTGTCACCCTTGAGGTCACTAGACCACCCAATTCTGTCTGTCCTTTGATCACCCTTCCAAAGTCTTCCAGAAGGAGTAAGCTCTTTCTCTATGTCCTCTCTCTCTCTGGCTCCTCAAGAGAAAAACAGAACTCCTTCAGATTAGAATCATTGTACTGCTGCTGAGAAGGCCATAGATTCCAAAGCAACCTGGACGGAGCATCAGACACATTCCCCACAGGGCTGCTCGTTACAAATGTTGTATCCATCTCTGTCCAGTCCCCACCACCATTGCCCATGGAGGTCATGTCCAAGGGCAGTTAGTTGTTCTGAGGTTCCCTAATGCTACAGCCCTTTAATATAGTTCCTCATGTTGGGAAACTATTTTCATTGCTACCTCATAACCATCATTTGCTACCTTTAGGAATCGTAATGTAAAAATGTCTGTGTTTTTCAAGAGTCTTAGGTGACCCCTGTGAAAAGGTTGTTTGATTCCAAAGGGGTCACTAGTCCCAGGTTGAGACCCAGTGTTTTAGTCATTCAGTTTCACGCAGTGGGAGATGGAAACTGGCCAGAACTCAAGGTGCAGGGAGGATAGGAAAGAAGTCGTAAAACAGACTTAAAAAAAAAAAAAAAAAAAAAAGACCGTGTTCCCAGGTACTCAGGGGACAGGGTGCACAGGACCAAGACAGTAGTAAGGCCTACCCTGGTGGTACTTTTACGACTGCCTACCTTCTGGGTAAAGCACAGAACTTTCCGGTCACCTGACATTTCTATTACCTACTCCCAGCACAGTGAGTGGGGTCTGAGCGCATTAGATTCTGTCAACCTTAACTCCTGGGCCTGCAGCAAACTTGGAATGGGGGCTGGTCTCTCTGGGCCTGACCAGTTCTAGATGGCCCTCAGCTCCTGCTGGAGACCCTAGGCACTGGCCTCAGGTGCTCTTTGAGTCTTTTTTTGAAGGAGGGGAGGGTGACAGGCATCTTTTGTATGCTTCTAGCCCTCAAGGGAGAAATTTCAGGCCTCCCTGGAATGGTTCCCGGAAGCCGACCAGGATGCCCCACGCTGCAGCTGTTGCTCTGGCCCTCACCTCCTGAGGCCTGCTACTGGCTGCATAGTTTGGGAGTATCTTTCTCTTCCCCACCAGGCCCTGGGCTTGGCTTTCTACACACACATATTACTAATGAAAGAGTTAATACCATGTGTCCCACCAGAAGCCCTGCCCCCATCTTGAATCCCCCACCCCAGAACTCTCAGGCTGCAGGAATCATATCCCCTAAGGCAGCACTTGGCAGAAAGGGGCCCAGCTGGCCACACGTCCCTCCCTCCCCTCATGCAAGTGTCAGGAAACAGGCTCCAAGGGAAAAGCGGGCACCTGTTCCTGGAGTTCCTGACACCCTCTCCTTCCTGCCCTACTCCCCAGCTCCTCCGTACCCCTCAGGCCTGATGGGTAGGAATGGCCTCAAAGGAACTGACCATCTCCTAGTGGTGTCTTTATTTGGCCTGTCACATTTGGTCAACCCCATCACTGTGAGCACAGAGCGGGCACAGCCTCCAGCACCAAATCTCTTGGGCATGACTACATAACAACTCTGAGTCTCACCAAGCCCCTTCTATAAAATGGAGATCAGCAGAGGATCTGTCTCATTGGTCGCTTTGAATCGGATTTAATATGCTCTGGGAAGGCTTCCGAATAACACCAAAGGCACAGTCAATAGTTTGTCGTTTGACACATTCTCTCTCTGGTTTCTTGGGTCTCTCTTCCATTCTTACCCTCTAGGAATCCCTAGTATGTGCTACGTCCCATTGTTCCTCTGTCTGGACAGGTGTGGGAACGAGGCCCTTGACCCCCAGCTGGCCCCTTCTATCCTTGTTCCTCAGTCCTACCAGGCTGGACCCCAGTTGGAAGATCTCAGATATCCTGTGGGGCAGCTGAGGGCTGCATGGGAATGGCTGTCCTCCACCTGCAGCTCCCCAGGGGCCTGCCCCTAGAGTCCCTTGCCGCCGCCTCCTCCCCAGAGTGGGGCAGCTGCTCTGCCTCTTTAAGGCCCTAACTAGGTCACCGCCCAGCTGAACATCCCCTCACATTCCCCTCACACTACACAAGCTGATCTGATCGCTGGTGATGAGGTCAATTTCACATGGCTTTGTCCCTGCAGTGAGCTTGTCACGACCAATCATTTCCAAGCGAGGAGCCCATAATCCCTTGCTAGCTCCCTCACCCCCAGAGGCCATGGTCTCTTTCTTGCTCACCAATGTGAGGTCCCTCAGGGCCAGCTCAGCACCAGTTTCTGCATGGCCTCTGTGTGCCCTCACGCTCTTACTTGCCACAGTTGAAGGGGGTCAGGGTTGGGGTCAGCGAGGAGGCTACCAGGAGGGGCATTGTGGGTACCCAGTTACCATGGGTGAAGCCAGTCTCCAGGAAGAGAGGCGAGTGGGCTCTATAAAAGGCAGGGGTGTTTCGCACCCCTGGGCCCTGGGCGCTGGTAGGGTGGGGAATAAGCCCCTCTTTGGGGATGATCAGGATGGAATCTCATGTCCTGGAGACAGGGAGCACGGGTTGGGGGGGGGGGGCTTGTTAGTGATTCCGAACATTTATTTATCACGAGAACCTTTAGCTAAAGCTCGGGCGTGTACTGGGCATGTGCACTTTCCGGCCGAGCAGAGCAGAGCAGAGCAGGCTGCCCTGCAGCAATGACTAACAACGCAGTGCACTCGTGGGAAGGATGACCAGGATTTCATTTCCGGCCCAACCCTATCTTACTGCGTGCTCTGGACCAAATCTCTCCTGTCTGAGTCACAGCTCCTCTAGGTGGACCCATAGAGGGCTGTTGTGCTAGAGAGAACACAGGCTTCCTTGCAGCTTGGAATGGCGCTGAGCCTTGGTGGAAGAGGCCCCTTCTGGCTCTCAGAGGGGCTTTTTGGAGTGTCCCCAGAGCAGTGTGATTTCTGTCTGTTGAGGGGAAGTAAGCTTTGCTTCTCTCTGCTACATCCTTCTGGTATGACAGGACACCTCCCGTTTGCCTGAGCCCTGAAGAAAGAAATGAAATTGAGCCAGCCAGCAGCAGTGAACAAAGCTCTGCCTCAGGCTGCTAGCTTCTGGGGGGCGGGGGGGGGGGGTACTTGGCATCCCACTGGGTGTGTGGGTCCAGCTAGATGCAAGCTAGGAGGGGGGAGAGGAGGGAGTTTTCCATACCTTCTTATTACATTTAGTTGCTCAAGTTGCTATGGAGACAATGGGCCTGCTCTACAATTTATAGATGAACACACTAAGGTTACAGGAGGGAATCTAAAGCTGGCCAGGCAGCCTCTGGGTTGTGCTTAGAATGTCTCTTCAGAGCTGGCCCCCTGAGAATAGAGAGCCCAAAGGTGGGGCCTAGCTCCAATCTAGAGTGCGGTGGAAGAAAAATATCGATGTTCTCCTATCCAGAAGCCTGCTTCCCACTGCAGCTGACCACTTCCTTGCTGTGTGAACTTGAGCAAGCCACTCGCACCTTAAAGGCCCAAATCTCCTCTTCTATCCACTGGATCTTGATCTCAGAGGGGAGTCAGGAACACTGGATGAGATTAACCCACTTCAGGAAGGAGTCTTAACAGCTTCACTTCCCCATGTGTCTGTCCCAGCCTGGCTACCTTTCTACAGCTTGCAGGGCTGCTGGGCCTGAAGGGCTCTCTCACCTCTACTCTGCACCCTGCCTCACCAGTAGCTTCTCAGTCTCCCTGCTTCTAAGATGGCCCCTACTCAACAGCTCTTCAAGCAAAAGCTGGGCTACCTGGTATAATCCCAAGCCAATCACTTCAGCCCCCTGCCCCGTCCCCAGGGCTTCCCATGTCCCTCTGGAGTAAAATGTGAAGTTCTTACTCGTGGCCTATAAAATTCTCTACACTTTTGGCCCTTGCCAACTTCTCTGGCTTCATCTGTAATCACTTTCCCCTTACTTGCTCTGTTCCAATTACAGACATCTGTGCCTAGAAGCCACAAACCGCTTTATACCTCAGGACCCTTGCATTAACTATTTTCTCCATCTGGAGCACACTTGCCACACTTCTTCTCCTGGCCACTTCCTTCATGTCATACATGTCTCAGCACAGATGTCGATTCCTTAGAACATCCTTTCTAGCTCGTTTTCTTGGATCTAAGGCCTTCTCGTGCCAGTTCTTTACGACATCTAACCTACAGCTATGCTGCGTGCAATCTTTTAACCTCTCTCCTTGTCCTTCTCTTGAGACCTCCTAAATAGTCCTAAATATGCACGTGTTCCTGTCTGGTCTTCACATTCTAACCAATAGTTCTCATCACAGCCCCACAAGGCGGGGAGGGCCATTTTCACTGTACGGATGAAGAAGCCATGGCTCAGAGAGCCCAGGGACCCTGGCAGAGATCACACAGGCTGCTGCAGCCCGGTGCTCTCTCCTGATGGCAGAGCCTAGTTCTGACCCTGCCTTGGAACAGATCCGTGGCAGTCCTCTCTCTCAAAGGATGCAGATGCATTTGTCAGTGCTGGCTCAATGAGTTTTGTTCTGGTCCATTTCCTGTTGCTATGACACAAGTGTTTGAGACTGGATTATTTGTGAGGAAAAGTAGTTTATTTGGGCCCATGGTTTTCGGGAGAGTGGCTTGCTGCACACAATGGTAAGCGGAAGGGCAAGTGGCCACACACAAAAGAGGCAGACACAGATTTTATCCCAGGTAGCTCTCACCATGACCCTTCCACTCTGAGGGCAGTAAGGCCTCCAACGCTATCTGCGAGGCATTATGAAGAAGTGTGGATTCACACACACACACACACACACACACACACACACACACCAGACCCACCCCTCTCTTAAGCCCAAGCTTCAGGTCTCATTTCCCAGGCTAGGAGGTGAATTCTGTAGAGTCCCCTCTAGTCACCTCCCTCTACCTTTTCTATGTGCTATCTCAGATTAGCTTGTTCTATTCACCCCATGAAAGGGAGCCCCCTTCTAGGTCAGGTTCTGCCTGGTCAGGGAAGACAATGTTCCTTCCTTCCATGTTCCCTGCATTGACTACCCTAATGCCACCATTCAATCCCGTATGAGGGGGCCAAAGTGGCCCCAAAGCTCCAAGGAATCACAGGGGACAAAGCTTCCTTCTATAGCAAGAAGGGATGACATACAAAGTCCCTGGGAGTGCAGGCCTTCTAGATAATGTCCCTTAAAGAGTGTGCTATCTGTGACTTGATTGCTCTTGCCGACGAGAGAAGATCTCTTCTGTGGAGCTGAAGTGGGTGTGGATGTGGTACGGGCAGAAGCCCGTGATGAGAACAGGGCTATCAACCCACTGCCAGCAGCAGCAGAGGGAGGAGCGTGAGCTAGCTAGAGCTACGGATGACAAGGACCATGGGCTGGTCTCACCTCAGCATTTATTGTCCCCTGTTGCTGCCAGCCACCTACTTACTGTGCCCATTGCCTCTGGCTGCAGGAGGCAATGCAAGTGCTAAGGCTCTGGGACAGTTAGTCTGGGGATTCTAACAGACTATAGACCTCCCTGCCAGAGGAAGGGCCAGCAGAGGGATCAGTGGGTAATAGAAAGAAAACCTAGAAGCTCTGCCTCCCAGAAGCCTGGTTCTTGAGCAGGAGGGCACAGGGAGGCAGACCCACTATAAGTAGGCCTTGGAGAAACCAGGAGACTACCTGGAGACTTTCACAGAAAAGGAGATGGAGCTAAACTCTCCCGAATGGGTGGGCATGTGTGTCAGAGAAAGCCACCAAACTACTCGGAGATCGCTCAGCTGGGCTGTGGGTGAGGGATAGGGGTGGTGGGGTGGGGATGGGGGGTTTAGTTCTTGTCGTCGTCATCATCGTCGTCGTCATCATCGTCGTCGTCGTCGTCGTGGAAGATCTATCATCTTTGAAGACATCAGCTTGTTTAGTTCTGTGTTTGAACAGAGAGCCAGAGACTTCACTAGGAACACAAACCTGACTGGGAAGATGTCCCCAGGCTGTGTACCCAAAACAGGTGGGACAGAGCTAACCAGTGCATCATAGAGGGCCAGGATGAAGGGAGGGGTATGGTTTGCCCACCAGAAACATTTCAATTGGGTCCTCATACAGAAGAAGGGGAGGAGGGATGGGGGAGGGACTCTGAGGGAGGGACTGAGGGGGGAGCAGCATTTGGGATGTTAATCAATTTAAAAAAAGGAAATGTCTGAACGGCTCTAAGACAAAAACATCCCTCACACACTTTTGGTGGCCTCAGTGCAAGAAGGTAGCAGGATGCTCTAAATATATTGCTTCTGTAATCTCAGTCCAATTTAGTGGATCAGGAAATACCTATGGAGGTGTTTATCACATCCCATGTTATAAATAGCCAAATATTATCTCACTCCCCCCTTCTCTCTACTGTGCTGAGAAGCTGAGCCAGGTTGGGGTCAGGAGGGTGGAGCCAAAGAGGAGGAGTCACTGCCCTTATGACACAGCTTAGAGGGCAGAGGGGTAATGGTCTTGCACAGGCATGGGCTCAGAGCTTCCTACTATGGGCCTGTGGTCCAGATGCTGGGGAGGCAACATTCTGTCTCTCGTCAGTTCTTGTCATTGGTCAGAAGCAATGCTGATATCAGCTTCTTCATTTCCTCAGCTAGTAGGCTGAGCTCAGAGAAACAGTGAGCTCTGGGATGTGGCCATGCTAAGTCTGGACTTGGAGCTGTCTCCCTTCCATGTCCGTCTTCTGAAGCATGGTGATAGAGTGCTGGGTACCTCTCCTAGGAGGGAGAGGAAGGCCTGACTTGGCAGAGGATGGCCTTTCATACACATACATCCTCTATAGTCAGGGTGATTGAGTCTGCTCACCCCTAATGTACCCAACTCCCACAGTATTGAGATCTCTACCTCCGCATTCTGCCGAGCCTCTTCCCCCAACTCCCTCACAACACCAGTCCCAGGTCTGTCTGTTCCTGCATTTGCCTTCAGTTTCCCTTCCTTTCTTGGTCTGGACCCTTTTTTGGTCTGCTGTTTACTTGTCAGTTTCTGGTAGCTACTGACATACGCTGGGTACTTGACAGGGGCTGGGAAGAGAGCATTGGCTTAGCATGTCCAAGACCTTGACTTCCAAATTGATCACTGAAAAACAGCAGAAAAACAGCTGAGTCTTTCCTGGATCAGAAGCCAAATTCAGTATCTGATCTGAAGTCAAAATGTCAGCTGGTCATGTCCCCTCCGGTAGCTCTATCGGGGAGACTCTGTCCTTGACTCTTTCAGCTTCTGGTAACTACTAGAATTCCTTGGTTTGTGGCTGATTCACCATGATCTCTACCTCCATAGTCGCAGGCCTCTTTGTTCTGTCCAAGCTGTTTCGCTCTGCTCCCTCATAAAAGGATACTTGTCTCTTATGTAAGCACAGTGAGGGTCTCTATGATAAAATCTAGGATAACAATCTCCTAATGTCAGAGCCATTTTTTAGTCTCATCTGCCCGGATTCTTTCCTGAAATCACATACTGTTGGGGTGGGGGGAGTTGCAGCGACTGGAATATGATGTCTCTAGGTACCTTTTTTTGTCCAGCCTATTCTGTGACATTGAAAACATCTTCCTCTTCTCTCTGAGAGACTGGATGCTCCCAATGGGGCCGAAGCCATAGCTATAATCTGTTGTTCTCTGCTGCATCCCCAATCCCTGGAGCAGGAAAGGCCATCTGGCTACAGGCTTGGCACCTTGCTTTGCCTCACGACCAACCATTCACTCCAACACGTACTTGATGCCTCCTTCAGGCTCTCCAGGCCACAAGGCAGCATGTCAGAAGCTGAATTCTGACCTCCAGACTTCCTGACAAAGTCTTGCAGGATGGCTTTGCAGAGCCAGCTTTCTCCTGGTGTACATGCAGACATGGCTGTTTGCTGACCAAACTGGGAGCACAGGGCTAACCAGAGGTTGAGAGAGCTAATCTCATCAACTTGCAAGGTTTATTTTCCAAAAATACTCCTGAAAGACGTCAACGGGCTGAAGTTTACAAAACAAATATCACAGGGAGAGATTTAAGATCTTATGCTTATGTTTGTATCCTCACATCCAGGCAGGTTCTTAAGACTCTAGAGCAGGCTAAAGCAATGACATCACATTGTCATTGCTTCAGATGTCAATCTGAAGACATCACATCCGTGTCCCTAGATCCTTCCAATGGTACCTGTTTGGGGAAAGAGTCTTAGCATATATGACTAAAAAAAGGGTCTTGATACAAAGAGATTGTGATCCTCCAGTTTATAACAGCCCACAACATAGACAGGAAACAGAAAGCAGGTGAGCCCAGGGAGTAGAGGGAAGCAGGCACCAGTGATAGATGGGGCTTACCAAACAAGTCCACCAGTTCTTGGGCTGGAGCCATACAGAGTTGGGAAGTCAGGTTTCTAGAACAGGGACTTAGCATCCCCTGAGGGCGGCACGCATGAAGGTGCTACAGACACCACTCTGTAGCATAGTCAGGAGGCAAAACAGACTAGAGAAGAAGGCCTCTCCCTGGCCTGGTGGGAAACAGTGAGAGGAACTGCGGAGTGTGGCTTGGAGAGGCTTAGCTGATCAAGAGTGAAACAATGAAGATGGCCCTTAGGTCCGCAAGGAGCATCAAAGAAGACAGCACTGTGACCTGTGGGTAGAAACCACAGGGACAAAAGAAGAACTCTGGTAGAACTAGAGGTATCCCAATATTTTCTCTCTCCAACCCTCCCTCCTTCCCTCTCTCCCTCCCTCCCTCTTTTTCTTCCTCCCTCCCTCCTCCCCCTCTCTTTCTTTCCCTCTCCCTCCCCCTTTCTCCCCACTTGACCCTTTCTCAGGAGAATGGTTCTCCTGACCCAGAAAGTGGGAACACAGAGGTCAGTAAACCATCCAGGTAAATCATCTCACCCAAATGCGATCTAACCAGCTAGCAGCACAGTCTGCTGGAGGCCAGAGAAGGCCATCTGCCCTTCCTCGTTCTCTTTTCTTGATAATTTTTAAGACTTTCCCTCAGTATTGTGTGTGTGTGGGGGTACTCATGGCATGCCACATGGAGGTCAGAGGGCAGCGCTATGAGGTCAGTTCTCTCCTTCCATCTTTAGTTGGGCCCTGGTGGCTTGAACCTCAAGTTGTCAGGCTTGCACAGGAAGTGGCTTGACCCGCTGAGCCATCTGCTGCTCCTCCTTTTCTAGGAGGCTTTTCCTCACACTTCCAGCTCTTCTCAGAGTCATTTCCTCCCTCCTCAGAAAACGCAAAGAGCACCGTGCATCTGGTGGGAGTGGATGGCTGTGGTTTGTCTTCCCTGTGAGACAGAGAGAGCCTTCAGGACAGAGGGCCATGTTCTCCAACTGTGGATCCACACGTCGCCTGGAAAACCTGGACCCCAATAGTTACCAGGAAGGAAAGAAAAAGGGTGCCAAAGAGAATTGGGCAGGGAGGGTATTCCTGGGTCAGCTCAAAGCCTTTCAAAATGCAGATTTACAGCCTGCAGAAGTACATCGTAGAGGGAGGCTGAGAAAGCAGACTGATCTCCCAGAGTCCTTCCAGGCCTCAGAGGGCACCCTTAGACACCAGCCCAGAAAGCTGTTCTGTGCACCATTCTGAGATCTCCCCAAGCTCAGCCTTAGGTTCCCAGGGGGCTCGGCCTCCCTCCTGGCTCCTCTGCTTCACTCGAAGGCCCCTCCAGATGGGCCCCATCCTCCCTGAAACCCCCAGCTGGACTCGCCAGCTGGGCCATCTCAGGGAGAAGAGGCCCCAGGAAGGTCCGGAGCCCACCCAGCAGGCTGGAAGGGGAACAGCTGCCTGTGGGGTGAGAGAGCTGTGGGGGTGAGGTTCCCCCAGGCAATCTGTGTTAGAAATGGATTAGCTAAGAACAGGGGGGGTGGGGGGGGAGGTGGGGGGTGGAGGTAGCAGTAGCTTCGTTAGCTATAAAAGCACACCAGGCCCAGGGATCCCAGGCATGAAGTGGTCATTCTTTACAGCCCCATGGATTGGCTCCATGCCCACTTAAACACTTTATACGTGGGTTGGTCAATGCCCCACGCAGGGAACGCTAAAACCTGGAGCTTCGTTTGGGGGTCTATGACTGATTTTCTGTATGACCTCGGGCATGCCCTGCCCCACTTTACTCTGTACCTCACTTGGGCCTAACTTCAAAAATGTTAGTGGCTGGGCTCGAGAGATGGCTCAGCAGTTATGAATGCTCGCTGCCCTTGCAAAAGACCCAGTTTCTGTTCCCAGAACCTACACGGCAGCTCACAATGTCTGTAACTCCAGCTCCAGGTGGTTTAACACCCTCTTCCGGATACCGCAGGCACTAGGCATGAACGTAGCACACGTACACACATATGTAGGACGTTCAGATGCATAAAATAAAATGAAAGTAGATAAGTCTTTTGAAGATATTAATACTGCCTGCCGATGGTGGGGATGAAGTGAGACTCAATGGAAGCCAGTCGGGCTCCAGATTCAAGTCTGGGTTTAAATGTAGATATCAGCTTCCTCAAGGCCTCTCAGTACTGGAGGCTCCTCAGAGGCAGAGATCCCTGTCAGTCATCACCATAGTCCTAGCACCCAACTCTGACCTGTGTGGAGTTGACATCCAGGCATTTGCTAAAGGAGTAAAGAAATAGTGAAAGCTGTGGGTGGCGACCCCAGAAAACGTCATCTCCACACATATTGTGACTTATACTTTTAAGGCTTTCATGCTGCAGGAACCAAATTCTCAATATTTATAGGGAAAGGAGACCTACGAAATATCTTTTAAGAATTCTGAGTTCATGGCTGTCAGCTGTCATGACCTAATCAAGAAAAGAGATAGACTGATCTGTGATCTAGAAGATGTGAGGATTTTCCATTTCTTCCTTTGATTTTTTTCTTTTAATTTTATGTGCATTGCTGTTGTGCATGCATGCATGTCTGTGTGAAGGTGGCAGATCTCCTGGAACTGGAGTTATAGACAGTTGTGAGCTGCCAAATAGGGTGCTGGGGATTGACCCCAGATCCTCTGGAAGAGCAGCCAAAGCTCTTGACTGCTAAGCCATCTCTCCAGCCCCTTCTTTTTGTTTAAATTTTTTTAAAATTGTGTGTGTGTGTGTGTATGTGTGTGTGTGTGTTGTTTACATGAATGTCTATGTACCATATGCATATATCATGCAGAGACCACAAGAGGGTGTCAGATCCCCTGGGACTGGAGTTATGGATGGTTATGAGATGCCACAGGGAAACACGAAATTGAACCCCAAGTTCAATGGAAGAGCAGCCACTGAGGTATCTCTCCAGCCCGACATACAAGGGAAAACAATTTTTTTAGATTGGCTAGAATTGAGTAACTATGAACCATGGAGTTACCAAAAGCACTAGGCTGTAAGTTACTTAGGCTGTAAGTTATCTCATGGCCAAAAACAGAACAAAGGATGGCTTCACCTTGAGTGCAGAAATGGGCCTTCCAGTTGAGACTTCATTATATTGAATTTGGGCCAGTGACACTAAGTGGTATTGGGCCTGATTACCTTTGGGAAATCCTGAGAGCCTTAAAGCCCCACCAAAGTGCTATCCCCTGGAAAGCCAAGGGCCTTCATGCATCTTCTAACTACCCACACATAGATCCCAACAGCCCTTGATCTCAGCAGGCAGGCAGTGGCTAGGCAAGTGCCCTTGACTTTCACAAGACCATCACCCAGGGTAGGACTTTTGCTATTGCTATTGCTTTCATCTTCTCTCAGTGGACCTTCTCTCCTGTGGAGCATCTTTCTAGAATGGGGAAAGATAAGATTTGGAGTCATCTGGGCCTGAGTTGAAATCCTTTCTGCCTGTAAGCTCTGTAACCTTGGGACAGTCATTTGATTTTCCCTGAGCCCCAGTTTTCTTATCTATAAAGCAGAATTGGCAATGTGTCCTTCAGACTGTTACAGGAGTTCAGGAAGCATCTGTCATAGGCTCTGATACTCTCTAAATGCTCTACAGACTGTTATGTATAGAGCTGCCCTTGGGGGCTAAATATCAGCAAGAGATGCTCAAAATGTGGAGCCCTGGGCCAGCAACATGACCCAGGTATTTGTCAGAAATAGAATCTTTCTTGGTGTTACTGGTATTTGCTGGATCTCGGCATTCAAGAGACAAAGGCAGGAGGATTGCTGTAAGTTTCAAACAACCCTGAGCTACCTGATGGCATTGTTTCCAAACAACATGACAAACCAAAGAAATGCAGGAGGTTGGCAAGATGGTTCAGTCAATAAAGGGACTTGCCACCGAGACTTATAAACTAAGAGCCTCAGAACCCACTCGGTGGAAGGAGCCAACTGATTTCTGCAAGTTGTCTTCTGCCTCTCACATAGGCCCACTGTGACTCACCTGTATGCAAGCACATCTACACAACACTAAATGTATGGAAGTGTCAAAATGTGGAGTCTTGGCTACACACACACACACACACACACACACCAAAACTCCAAACCAACAAAATAAACTAAAACAGGAAATGCAGTCTCCAGCTGCACACCACCTCAATGTATGAATAAGTTTTAAAAGACTTTGGCCAATGCTTAGTCTTCCCAAGGCATATCCAGCCTGCGTTTTTAAAAGAGTCTGTCCCTGTTCTGGACACCAAAATCTGCCAGCCCTTAAGTTTTTGATACCAAATAGCATAATATTTGCATATAATCTACACATATTCTCCCATAGAAATAACTTTTTTTACTTTTTTACTTTGGGGACTTTTATTTTATTGAAACAGGATCTCACTTTGTAGCCTAGGCTGGCCTGAAATGCACTATTATACCCCTGTTTTAGCCTCCAGAGTACTAGGAGTTCAGGCATACAATAGAACATCCAGTTAAATACATTCTTAACAACTTCTAATACTAAATAGAGCAGGCAAAGGGGTCACTCCGGGGTAGACTCCTTGCCTGATATGAATGAGACCTCAGCTTCATGCCCCAGCCATAGAATGCAATGGAAATATTATAGCAATTGTTAAACCGCACTGCTTAATGACAAGAAAAAATGTCTTTACATACTCGTTACACTTGTAATTTTGTCAAGTGTTTTTGACCCCTAGATGTAGCTTCTGTATATGAAGAGGAACCTACAGACAGGTAGGGCCACTGTATGAGAAGCAGCCATTTCTCCTTGTCTGCATAGTCTGCTAGGGAAGTGGCTTTATCTGTCATGTGAGATGGTGCTGCAGTGGTTGCCTAGGAGATGTGGCAGCAGTAGCTAAGTGGAAGAGCTAGAGCTTTCTGAGTATTGCCACTATTCTGGGTGTCCCAGCAACCTTCAGATCTCAGTGTTTTACTCGTCGCTAGTTTTCCAATAAAAAGACAAGACACCAAAAGATGAAGTCACAGGGTCAAACATGCTTGTCAGACACAAAACCACTATGCAAACCCAAACCACCTGCCCCCCCAGAACTCAAGTATTGAGGGGGCATGAGAAATCAGCTTTGGGAACTCAGGTACTTATTGGGTAGATCTCTATGTTCCCCCCAAAGCCTGGCTTAAAAGCTAGAGTTGTAGAAGTGGGAGGCTCTGCCCTGCAGGAACCACTATCCCAGTTCCAGAGGTAGGCACAAATAGAAGAAAGGGAAGAAGCAGCCGGCACCCCTACTGTGTCTGCCTGGCCAAACAAAAGGTCCAAAGGTGCGGGAGAGGGGGCTGTGAGCCTGGCTGTGGACACCTGGGGAATAACCTATTGAAAACCAAGTCTTTCTTCTGTATGATTACCAAGCCATGAGTAAAGTATCGTCCTAAGGAGCAGGGTTTGGAGGAATGGCAGTCAGATCTGAATGTGGGCCTCATCCTGAACTTTAACTCTCCTTGTTGCTCTCAGCATTGTGGTCCCAAATGTCTTTGATTTCTCCCTACAAGCAAGAGGGCAGGTATTATGGATGGAACTTTCAGGCCCCAGTGGAGAACAGAGGCTTGTTACAATTTCTCGGTGGCAGGGGCAGAGTGCATCTTCCACATGGCTGTGTCTCAGGCTCTAAACCTGTGGCCTGGTGCTCAACTGCTGTTCCATAACAGCTTCGTGAATGTAGATTGAGTGATCAGCCTCAACACACTCCAGATTCCTCAGGTTCCCAACCTCAGAGCCTGATGCCCCGGGCAAGCTTCAGTCCTAAAAAGAAACTAGTCTGTTCTTCCTCCTTCAGGCTCTCAGCTCTCGACCTTGAACTGCTCGGCTCATCTCGGTTCCCTCTGATAGCTTTTGCTACGTGCTGACAAAGCCCCTATACATCAGCAATGAGAAGAATGGGAAAGTAGCAGAAAAGAAAGGCATGACCCAATGCTACCGGGGTAGTGCAGGAACTTTGGGTCTTTGTAGCCATTAGTCTTGTCTGTTTGGGGGTTATCTATGGGCCAGGGTTTGACACAGATAACAACTGAACAGAAAAGGACCTATCTTGCAAGGCCAATGAGAGCAAACCAGAGTGGGGAGAGGTTCAGAAGTGGCAACATTAAGGACAAGGCCCCTTGTGGGCAGGAGCTGAGGGGCATGGGAACCTAGAGCTGAGATACATGGTTCCCATCTGGCACGCCTCCTCCACTTTCTCCTCAGGAAACAGATAGGGAAGAAAGACTATGACGTGTAGATGCACCCACTGTAAGGGCACATGCTTGCAGAAGCACCTCCGGTCCCCCCTTATATGGTGGGCGACATGAGGCCCAAGTTCCTCCAGTGTGCTTTCCCAGCTGCACTGCTTCAAGGTCTCCAAAATGCCCTGAAGCCAGTCTGAGCCAAGCACTCTTAGATTGGAGTCTCTCTCCTCTGGTACACACTAAGCTGTGAGAGCTTATAAGACTTCTCCCATCCTGTCTGGGCTCTCAGGCAGAGACCCACCAGGAACACCATTGGCTCCTACCTTCCCCTGGTGGGTGACAGAGATCATGAGTGCTTTACCTCTTTCTTCAGAATGGGGACAATGAAAGGATCTTTGGTCAGCAGCTCAAATGCTGGGTCTCTTTATCACGCAAGTGTCTCTGGCCTCTCAAAACCTTCCCCCCCCCCAAGCTACCCCAAAAACAATCTGAGAAAACTTTGAATGTTTCCTCAACAGCCACATGGTCACTATGTCCATCCACATGCACATAGGCATACTCCACCCACTGCTCCTCAAAAGTTTAAGCTAAGTAAGGGAGTGTCCTGAGCCCAATGTACCAAGGCTTCCATGCATGATTTCCTAGGGATAGCCTCACCAAATCTTTGGCAACCCTATAAGAGGGCTGACCACAATACTCTTCATTTTCAGAAGTAAGAGACAAAAGAGAAGCGCCTGGGTGCTATGGTCTGAGAATTGGAGATCAAGCAGAGGCTTTGCCACCCCAAAGCAAAACCAAACCCCCCAGGTGGGGACATCCTTAGTAGCCTTCTCAACTGTCATCCCGGGGTGGGGCCTGCCCTCGAACATGTGAGTAGACAGAAACTACATCGCAATAGATTGATTCAAGTCCAGACAAACAACCGAGCCAGCCCCCGTAAGCCTCCCACAAGGCCTGTCACCCAGTCTTGTGCCACCCTTGCCTACCTAGTGTCCCTGTCTCGGCAGCAGAGGGCTTGAGGGCAAAGCTTAGCAGCTTGCCTAGAGGATGGAATCCTGGGGCCCCAGCAGGAATGCGGCTCGGTTTATTTCAGTCCTCTAAATTGGAAGGCTGGAGGCTCTCATTTAGCATTCCTGCTTGGAGCTGGAACCCAGGCTGGGGTGGCCTGCCTCAGCTGCCAAGCACAAGCCCCCCACCAGACCACAAGCCAACCTCAGAGCTGCTTGTGGCTGGCCCTGCATAGCAACACCGCAGACAACAAGGCCCCTTAACTCTCCTAGCATTGTCGTGGGCAGGGGGAGGGGGTGCCTCCACTGTCGTGGGTGATCAGCCGGATGGGGCCTGGATCAGGGTGGGTTCAGTCAGACCCTGTGCCCAGTCTGGGCACCTGCTGTCTAAGCACCTTTGCAGGGCCATGTTTTTTTTTTTTTTTTTTTTTTCATAAAGCTGGCCTGAGCAGAAAATGAGGCAGTAGAAATGACAGCCTAGGGCCCAGAGGGCCATTGGGCTTTGAGGGAAGGGCCAGCTGTTTTCCATCTTCACTGAGGGCTGAGGGAAAGGAAACAGGCTGGAAAAACAAGGAGAGGGGCTGAAGTCTCTAAAGACCAGCTTTCCAGTCTTGGCCTACTGTGGAGAAGTGACCAGCCCTCCAGCCCGTCCCCCTTCAACCCACCTTCCATGCTGTTACCAAAGGCACCTTGCCAGCAAAGGCTTGATCGGATTATCTCTTTAATTAAAACATTTCAATGGCTCCCTATCATCTACAAGGGGAAATCCGCCTCCCATTCAAGGACCTAAGGCCCCTCACAATGTGGCCCCTGCCTACCTTTTCTGCACAACTCCCAAGGTCTCTCCACCCCCACACACCACAATAACCTGCCAGCTGCCTTGGGCTCCCCCAGACCTCCCATGTTGCAGCAGGCCTCCATTTCATCCTGCTGCCTGGGAAATCCTTTCTTGTCTGCATTGGCAAGCACTTCCTGCTCACAGAGTTCAATTCCAGGCCAGGTGTGGTGGTATAGGCCTGCAATCCCAGCTCTTGGGAGGCAGAGGCAGGAGAATTGTGAGTTCAAGGCTAGATTAATGTACCTAGTAAGCCTTTATCTTAAACCAGAAAGCTCAAAATCTGTGTCACGGGTGTTGCTCAGCAGTGGGGCTTGCCTAGCAGATGCATGCAGGTCTTGGTTCCATCCCCGAACTGGAAGGGAAAAAATGTTTCTGATTCTAGTTGAAAGTTACCTGTTCTCTGTCTTTTGCTTCCACAGTACAAATGTCAGGCTTGTAGCCAGTGCAAAAGTATTTACTAAAGTATTGCCATATACCAAGCGCTGTTGTAGGCACAAGAGGGAACACTGGTAAAGTCCATAGGCTGTCCTTATGGCATGCTACATAGGTGAGAAAGGTAGCCAATAACCGCGCACGTACCGTGAGGTCAGTGGGACAGACCAGACATGTTGGCACTGAGCCATCAGCTCTGGATTCTGTGGGGACATATTTCCATCACGGTGATGGTGCCGAGTACAGGGCTGGGGCTAGGAAATGACAGTCATCGGTTGTCCACTCTCATCGTTCTCCAAGTACCCAGATCATTTCCAGCTTTTCAAAGGTACACTTCCTATTTGCACACAGTACAATGTACTAAGTACATAACGTTTTACCTGCCAACTCAACTTGGGTAACCTCCTCTTAGACTGAGATTGAGGACATTTCCAGGGTTCCAATAGGCTCATGTGTGTGTCTTCACAATCGGACATCTCACTATGTCCGTCCTCTTCCATTCCTAGGGCCCAGCTGTGCTTGCTCTTGAGTTCCCATACCATGTTTTTTTTTTTTTTTTTTTTGAGGGTGTTTGATGTCTTTTACTCAATTGAGCAGTGCTTCTAGAAGATTTGTCCATGCTGCTGCATATTGAGGGAGCCCATTCTTTGTTCATGACAGTGTGGCGTGCCCTCATTTGATTATCCCTAGGTGCCTTCCATTACTGTTGGCCAGCCTCCCCCTTGGGTGTAAGAAATGGCAGCATGAGACAGAAAAAGGAACCTAAGCCTCGGCCCCTGACAATTGTGGGTATACTGTGGGCTCAGCCTCTCCTAAGCTTGGGAATCTGGAGGAGGCACTGCACATGTGTATGTGGGAGTACATGTGTTTGCCCATGAGTGTGGAGGTCAGAGGTCAACCTCAGGTGTCTTTAAGCGGGAGCCAAACAAGGAGCTTTATTTTATTTATTTATTTATTTTTTTGTGAGACAAAGTCTCTCCCTGGGCCTTGTTGCTTGCTGATTAGGTTGGGCTGGCTAGTGAGTAAACCTTGGCTATCCTCCTATCTGTGCTTACCCATCTCAGGGATTGCAAGCATACCACCACAGCCCACCTTCTATATGAGTTCTTCTGGAATGCTTATGCCATAAGTATTCTATGACGGGGCTCTCTTCCTAGTCCTGTCCCCCTTCTCTTTTGAGGGAGACAGGTCTGTGCCAAACTGCTCATGAGATAGATGAACAAGTGAAGTGAAGCCTGAGAGGAAAAAGAACCCCGTGGCGATGTCAGAGGCCAGGCCTAGGACGACAATCTAGGGTTCTACTGCAGACCTGTCTCCCTCAAAATTAGTTGTTTTTTTTTTTTTTTTAACATCTCTTTTAGTTCTACCTTCCAGCAGGAAATAGAGTGAGTCAGCAGGCAGCTGCAGCATGAACCAAAAATCCTGAATTGGCTTCACCTTTGGGACCTCTTCCAGCTCAGTCCACTGAGACCCACGGCCAAATATCCAGAAACACAGTCCTGGGTCTCGCTCCACTCCTTCTATAAAATTCTAAAACCGCTCGAGGGAAGGAGACTGCTGAAGACTGGCTTTCTCCCCTGTTTTGGTCAAAACTGTAAATGACATCCATCTGATGTCATTTCTTAGCATGGGGATGGGTAAGCAGGCCATACTCACAGCCAGGCCCACGCAGCCAGGGATAACAAGTGCACCCCACACAGGGCTGGGAGAACATCCTGTGTCCCACAAGGTGCTTAGTCGATGTGCTGAAACTTGAGGAGGCCTCCAAAGGGGGGCCTTGAAGTTGGGCGTGAGGCAGGGTAACTGAAATCCAGAAGGTAACTGAAATCCATCAAGGGTGGCAGAGGTGGGAATGCCATCAGCCTGCCAGGAACCTGGTAGGGTCCAAGGACTGCCTCGGAGACCCAGGAGTCCCTCCCTAGCACAAGCTATAGCCAACTCCTCCCAATAGCTCTCATTGACCATCTTTCTCAATAGCCACACTAATCTTCCTCCTAGCTCATGCGCATCAGTAGCTCACAGCTCCACTCTATGCTAAGGGCTTATATGTACTGTCTCCCATGAGCCTTGTGACAGCTTGGTGATGTCGGCCTCTGATTAGCTGCCTTTTAAAAATGAGCACATGGAAGCACAGAGAGGTTAAATGACTTGATTGAGGTGACACAGGGGATTTGAACATAGGGAGTCCGATTCTGGTACCTATGTGCTGCTGTGGTGTAATAGTGTCAGTGATCCCTATAACGATGAGCTAATCTCTCTTGAGGAGAGTCAGTCCCTCAGGGTCGTAGGGTCTGGGGTCTGGGTCCTCAGGGAATGCTCAGCCCTACAGATACTCAAATCCTTTATGCAAAATAGCATGGGATTTGCATACAACCTACTCATACCCTCTCATATACTTTAAATCATCTCTAGAGGACTTATGATATGTAATACAACATAAATTCTCTGTAAAATAGTTGTGATGCTGTGCTATTTAGTATAGTCACGGCCTTCTCCTCAAATGCTTTCAATCTGATAGGTTGTGTTCTCAGAAATAGAACCTGCCTATAGAAGGCTGAATGTATTTGTCATGGGCCAAGCACTGTTCAAAATGTTTCATGTCAACTTCATGGTATAGTATCATCACTCCTAATTTATGGATGCAAACACTGATGCATAGATTAGTGAGGAGCTAGTCTCACTTCTGCATGAGCTTGCACATAGAGAAGAAGGGCTATCTCAGGCAGAGAGAACACTGAAGCTCACAGTGGGCTGTGGCAAGCCAGCCACCCAGACTGCGACATAGAGATCCTGGTGAGGAAGGCAAATGATGACCCTTCAGGTTGCCGCCTCGCACCGACGGGGTTATTTGCAATGGTCTGGATGAGAAGAGAACAAAGGACTTGGGGTGCCCTGATAAGAGCTACCTCTGGCTCAGTAGGCTGCCAGGGGCCAAAGTAGAAAGAGCAAAAGGCACAGGATTCAGGCCCTGTCCTTGAGAGGAAACAAGGCCTCTTTCTCCTACAATGGGAGCTGATCCACCTTGCGGGGTTAGATAACTCTGAGATTCAGACAATGCCAGAGTCCCAAGAGAGGCCCCAGTATGTCCATCCAGCCTTGCTGTCTCAGGGCAGTGACGGAAAGTGTAAGCTCACGTAGCATGTAGGGCTCTTCCCGGGACACACTAGGAAGGACTGGAATTGTAGCTCACCTCACAAGAGACCTGACTACAAAAGGAGGGGCGTGTTAGAACATGGGGGCCATGAGAAAGCGCCATAGTACTTTTATTATTAAGTCCCAGAAGAAAAGAGCAGCCAACCTAGATTTCAATGTCCAATGAAAATATTATTCAAGAATGAACTGGAAGACATTCCCACATGAAGGACAGCTAAGAGGATGTCTGCCAGTCATTCTGTTTTCCAGAAAAACTAGACAAAAATTCTTCAAAATGAAGGCATCTCAGGATAAGCCTAGATTTGGTGCCCTCCCTCCATCTGCAACTGTTTCCACCCGTACCCCTTCCAGCCTAGAGACTCTAAGCAGTTTGTCTCCTAGCTGGAAAAGAAATCCAGGCCTAGTCCTGAGTCTTTAAGCACTACAGGAATCTAAGGGGCATATAAGCATGTGATGTGGCACGCTGGGTCTCAGGTTAACGTCACCACCGATGTGACGCCATGTAGCCTCAGGCAGGTTTCCTTGTACTCTCTGAACTGCCATCTGGCCAAGGGGATCATTTCCTACCACTTGTGCTTGTGTGTATGTGGGAGACAAGCGGAGCCTGGGTGAGAAGGCAGCTAGTGGTGTGTGAAGGGGCCATCTAGACAGGAGGGAGGGAAGGAGGGAGGGAGGGAAGGAGGGTTATTATCATTCCTGGGGGGGGCGCCTCTTTAGCCAGGCAGGCAGATGAGGGGGGGGGCAAGGGCAGGCTACTTAGCAAGTCAGCTTCATTTCACGCCCTCCTCACCGGTGACCCTCAGGGTCTTTGTAGGTCTGGGTTCTGGGGCTATGATGGAAGAGCTAGCTGCCCCCACCCCCAGTCTGAGCTACCCTGCCATGGAATCCAACTCCTTCCATGGAATCTTTCTGGCCCAACAGTTTCTTCACGCATGCAATTGAAAGAGAAGGATGGCGCCAAGAGTGAGGAGGTGGCTGTTCTGCGAACAGTGAGTGAGGACTTCGGCAAGAGGCCACAGCTTGCATTCAATGTTTGAGAACTCAAGAGATGTCCACAATTAGTAACAGCTACTGTGGACCTTCCAAGGGAAAAAAAAAAAGACAGGCATGAAACTGACCCATACAAAGCCAGAGGACCATAGCCAGAGGATCTGCCTTCTACCCCCACTGACTCGCTAACCTAAATTTGGTCTTCTTTACCACCCCTGTACCACCATCTGTACTCTATATATGCAGGAATAGTCATGTGCACATCCACAAGTGTGCATACATATATGTGAATGTGTGTATGCTATGCAGGGGATGCCTTGGTCCTGGATAAGCCTGCTCTTCACCTGGAGTAGATCTCTGTTCACTGTCACTGGCAAAACCTTGAGTCCCACAATACCACTAAAATCACAGGGGGCAACCTTGCTTTTCTTACACTGTGACCTCTCCCCTCCCCCACACCCCCTAGGATGTAGTCTCTCAGTGGGCCCTGTGGAGGTCCAGAGGTCCTCTAATGGGAATGTGGCTGTGGGAGGGTCATCAGTAGATAGTTCCCAATGCAGTTCTCAAGGCCAGCCTGGCCACCCTCTGCACAGCCTGGCTCTTTAGAGGCTGTGACAAGGACCTTTGGCGCTGGAGACCATAAGCAGATTGGCTCACCCCTGACTGATTCTTCTGGGACAAGCAAGGATTTGGATGTACTACTCCTCAGCAGATGGCTGAGAGTTTGGGCAGCCTGCTTTCATCCCTGACCCCAAGGTAACGCAGGGCCGAGAAGTAGGCCAGAGCCAAGCACAAGGCCATTGAGCCCAGTGAGAAAGAAAGACGGCTGTGTGGGCCTCTCCTCTTGTAACACTGAAGGACATACATACAAAAGAAAAAGAAGTTATTTGAAGATGACTCAGCAGTTCAGAGTGCTTGCTGTTCTTCCAGAGGACCCAAGTTCAGGTTCAATTCCTGACACCCATACTGATAACTCTCAACTCTTTGTAACTTCAGCTCCAGGGAATCCAATAGTCTTCTCTGGCATCCATAGACATGTATGTGTGTATGTGTACAAACAATCACACACAGACACACACACACACACACACACAAGTAAATAATAAAATCAAGGTTTTCTTTTTTAAAAAACAAATAATTCAAGACCAGCAAATTCAGAAAGACCAGGAACATTGTTGTTGGGTTATTTAAAGGTCTAAGGGCTCAATAAGATTAGCTTGGGCCTAGGCCACAGTGGCTGGAGAAGGGGCAAGGAAGGAGGTATTTTCTAGAGGAAAAGGCCAGAAGCGCACAGAGTTCCCACCCCTGACTTCTAGCAGACAGCCTCCTGTAAAGAAGCATTTAACAAAGGATTCCCAAGGCAGATATGCCTATAATTCCAGGGCTCAGAGACTCGGACAAGGATCATAAAGTTTGGAGCCAGCCTGAGCTACATATAGAGATGCTCTCTCAGAAAAACTAACAAGGGGAGGAAGAAGGAGGGTGAGAAAAGTTGCTAGGGCTACGCTATAGCACAGCTGTAGAATACTTGCTTAGTATGTGTAAAGCCTCAGGTCCCATTCCCAGAACATATGCACACAAGGAAAGAAAGAATTCCCAACATCAGTATCCACTGATAGGAGTCCAGGCCCAGACATAGTATACAGGCTTACTGTACCTTGGCTCTGTGACACTCTTCCTTGCCTTGGTGTGTGTCTGCCCTTTCTCTTAAGACATCCCAACAAGATTATAAGCATAAAAAACCTTTTTGCAGTTGCTTTTGTTACTTAATTTGGCTGGAGTTAGACTCAGCCAAGCCCCTGCTGGCTATGGCCACTCCTGAATGAAAGTTCAAAACCAACATGGTCACCCTAAGTCTACAGAAGAGCTAAGGGAACCTAAGAGCAGGCCAGTTCCAAATGTAGGCCTCATAGGCAGTAAAGCAACATGTGAGGGTGCCCTATTTCCATAGCTAAGAAATCTAGTGGATAAATGAATGAATGAATGAATGAATGACAAATAAATGAATGACTTGTCCCCACTCCTAGCAGTTGCAGTCACTCTGTCTTCAGTGCTAGACTATGGCTGACTAGGGCTTACTCTGGGTCTCCAAAAGAAGGAAGAGAAATCATAGCTGTGACATGGCAGAGTCAGCCTGGCCCTTACTTAGCCAAATTCAATGCCTTCCTGGTTTAGTCAGGGAGGCTAAGGCCCACTAAGGTAAAAGGATTGGTCAAAGATGGCAGGATTCAGCTCTCCTGCTTCATCACATACCAGGTCAAGAATTGTTGTTAAGTTTGTGCTTGAGCGGTCCCCCTCCAGAGCCAGATCCTGTTTGAATACAGTGGAACTTCAAAGCATGGCAAAATGGCATCTGGGCTCACTATATTCCCCTTCGGCCCCAACACTCCTGAAGCCAGAGGGTGAGAGTGCCTTTGATCAGCCAGGCACGCTGACTGTCCTTCAGCAGGCCTGACAAGCAGAGATGAGCCAGAGGCTGGCCCGTGCCCTCGGGATACTAGGAGAGCACACACCGTCACTAGAGAGAAAGTCCAGCCTCCAGTCTGGGGCCTCCCACATCTGGGGCACGCCACCCAAAGCCTGCACAGCTGGCCAGCAGAGAGGGCTGCAGGGAGAAGGATGTTTGTGCTAATCCTCACCAATGGAAGCAGCAGGATAGCTGGGCTGATGATTCCAGTGTGGGCTACCCCTCAGCCCATCCTGACTTTCCCGCCACCTCTCAGCCCATGTTCCTCTTGGAGCTTTTCCCACCACTTACCATACTCCCACTACAGATAAGTCCCTGTGTTGGGGAGAAGGATTCTGTTGCTGTCATGCTGTGTAACCGTGAAGGGATCCCTTCCCTTCTCTAGACCTCTGTCCTACATGCAAAGAGACAAAGGGGAAGTGTCCTAGTACTGCTACTTCATGAATCTTCATTGGGAGGGTGTGGTTTGTGGTTAGTAATGTATGTAAAGATGCTAATCTCTGTCTCATTGAGCTCAATGGGCTTGTCCCAATACTCTGGCAATGGCTTCTGAATCCTAGTGACAGGAACAGGGAAAGATCCAGAGGTGAGCTACACTTGGGCTAGATGAGACCAGAAGGACGTACAAACTATATGTTCAGAGCCAGACATGTCCCATCTGTCCTTGGCCCCATGACCTACGAGACAAAAATCTAGAAGCTCAATAGCCAAGGAATCCCAGGTCTGAGGTATCCAGATCTCCTCTAAACAGGTTCCCTATGTCCAGAGCCTAATTCTTTGCTCCCTGAACTCAGGACCACTTGGGTTGAGTTCTTAAGTATGGGGAGAAAGTCACACCATGAGAAGCCCTGGTCAGCAACAGATGGAGGCTTCTGCTGAGGCACCTTCACCTGTGCAATACAGTGACATGGCCTCCTGAGTGAAATCCCAAGAACGAGGCCATTTTCAATCATGTACCAATCTAAGACTCCCTAGTAAGGGGTCTGTCTCTCTTACCTACCAGGGCTTCCCTCTCTGGGGACTACAGTGGAAATTTGGAACTCTGCCTGTGTCTCTGCTTACTAGCGTCAAGTCTCTCTCAGTAAGTCAACATAAAAAAATTTTTTTCACTAGGCACCATAAGAAGACTCTACTGCTCTCAGCTTCCACCCTAGGCTGTGCAAGACTGATTAGTCTCCCCAGCTCCTTGTCTTTAGGAAAAGGGGGACCACAGGATAAAAAGAGTAACTGAACTCATGACCTTGAAGTGTTAAGACACTCTTAGGAATTCCTAAGTTAAGCCCAAACTCCCACAATCAGGCAGGCCGCTGTGCCTGCAGAGGAAAAGCCAATCCTTGCTTCTTCCAGTCTTCCTTCAAACCTCCGCAGTACCTGTGAGAAATCTTTTTGTAGACTGCAGGCCCAGACAGGGGTCATCCAGAGACCCCAGCAGCAACCTCACTCTTGACCTCATCCTTCCAATCACCCCAGGGTGTGACATGTTCTGAGACCAGGTGCCAGGATCACATTTGCGAAGGGCTCCAGGAAGACATGGGGAGGATCTCAGGCATATGCTGGAACAGGCAAGCCAGCCACCAGGCTCTGGGGCTCCTTCAGAGGCTGTGGAGACTGAAAAGGTGTGTACAGAAGCCAGAGCTCTCTGGCTCTTTGGTTCAGGGTGGAAGGGAACTGTGACATACAATGTGCATAAAACAAGTGACTTGGGCAGATTAAGTCACTTGCTTTAAAAACTTTGAATGCCCATGTCAAGGCCCTGACATTCTTCTTGATTAGTTGGACATGTTACCTGTGTGGTTGGAAATAGGCTATATTCAAATCATTTGTATATGCTAAACATCCTTCCTTCCTTCCTTCCTTCCTTCCTTCCTTCCTTCCTTCCTTCCTTCCTTCTTTTTTTTTTTTTTTTTTTTTTTTTTGATTGTTTCTCTGTGTAGCCCTGGCTGTCCTGAAATTCACTCTGTAGACCTGGCTGAGCTTAAACTAACAAAGATCTATCTGCTTCAGCCTCCCTAGGGCTGGGATTAAAGGTGTGTGTATGCCACCACTGCCTGGCTAAGCACACTTTCCTTTACTTTAACAGTGCCTCTCTAAGACATATTTTATCATATCCACTTCATAGACATGGAAACTGAGACCCAGAAAGGTACCTATTTTATATATCTCTCTGCTGAGCATCAAATAAAAATTTCTCAAGCAGAAAGGTCTGGTGAAGCCATGTTTTAGGCTATCATCTTCCTGTTCCCAGTTCTGGAAGCCCAGCTCCTTCCACGAGTTGTTTGAGTGAATGTCCCTGTCATCCCTACAGGGCAAGGTGGTATCATCAAAATGTGCAGAAGAGAAAGTCAAGGTTCAGCAAAGTGAGAGCTCTCTCCAGGTAGAAGAAAACACTATAGAAAACTGTAGAGGAAGATGGGCTGTGCTCAGCCTGTAAAACCACAGAAGGGAGATCTTTGGCCTTCTCAGAGCCTTGCCTGTGAGAATTTGCTCCATATCCATGGGGCCATAGCATGCAGGGGTCACGAGGCAACTCCTGACTGCCTTGGGGTAGGCACTCCTGGGACATCTGTATTCTAACGTCATAAGTACTGGCTTGGCCTCTGAGGCCAGCCAGGGGCTATTTGAGCAGCAGCACTCCTCATCATATTTCTAAATGAGAGGTCACTGAGGATGCTGGGAGCACAGCGCCTCTATGGAATGAAATACCGGCTCTGCTGTTTGCCTGTTGCTTGACAAAAGACAAGCCATCTTACTTTGCTCCAGATGATGTTTTGGAGACTAAGCTAGCAGACTTTGGAAGTAAGCATGTGTAGGACATACAGAGAGATGAGTTTCATTCGTACCACCAAAGAGAAGGAAAATAAAGGAAGGGGGAACCTCACAAAATGGGATAGCTCTAAATTAGGCAGAATCACAGAGAAAATCAATAAAGTAGACGATAGCATTGAATGAGTTCACCACAGCATAGAGACAAACTCTGAAGAGTCAAGAGGCATGAAGGTTGGCATCGAGAGCTAGCAGCCTAAGCAAAGTTCTAACCATACAACAGGAAGAGGGCAGTCATCATGAGGTAACAGCTGCCAACTTTCCAGACCAGAAAGATGGGGTCTCTCAGAAAGAGCACTCCAAGGACTGAGTAGAAGAAATAAAAAAGGCAATCTATACCAAGATGCTTTGTAGACTCGAGGAAAATCAAATAATGCAAAGAATAAGCTGTGTAAGCAACAGCAGGAAGAGACCCCATTCTGTACAAAGCAACCGGCTGACAGTGTGAGTCAGGGCCACGCTTTCATGGAAGAAGAAATGATGAAAGAGGATGATAGAGAAGACAGAAAATTGTGTTATGGTTTGTTCAGTTTCTAAAGATGGCCAAGGACATATTTCAGAGCGGCACCATCCTGCATTCCTACAAATCTCACTTGTCCCAACCCTTGCTGTGACTGTATTTCACTTTCCTTCTTCCAAGATGCAACAGCCATGTTTCCTTCTTTACTGCTGTTGCCTCAGGGTGAGGAGACTAGGGAGAGGCTCACAATACAATGTGCCTCTGAGGACAGCCTCATTGTACCATTGACTCTCGCTTTTGGAAGAAGTGATTAGCAGAACAGGTCCTTTGTCAGACTGTGACTATCATCCCAAGATTAGACTCGCAAAGGCAGAGGAGTGTGATCTTGGGAGGTCAAGGGGCTCTCTATACACTTGAAGATCACATTGTTTCAATTTGGAATATCTGACCTTGTGACTTATAGAGAGGTACTACCTGCCGTTGGTTGGCATATGATTTTTGAGTCTGACAGGGACAATAATTCTCCCTAGCAGGCTAAAAAAAAGGATGCTAGAAAGGTCTGACAATGTGCTGTGTAAGAAGGGCACCCTGACCGCTCTCTGGCTCCTGGCTGGTCTGGGATGAAGCCCCACTGGCATCAGACATGCACAGTGATTTTAGTTGTTCCTCAGAAGCACCCTATGGGATAGCTCACACCTAGTTTACAGAGCAGGACCATCTCTACTCAGAAAAGCCAGTCTTGCTCTCTGACGTGGCAAACACAGGAGACAGGATCTGTTTCTCCACTTTTCTACCTCACCAGCCCAGGCCCAGCCCTCCAACTGAGGGGAGGCAGGGAAGAACTGGAGTGGAGTCTTCACTTTCAGAGAAGCTGGAGAATCAGCTCACCTCCCACACTGCTTCCAGAGAGAGGCTCACAGGAAGGAACTGGGGAATGGCTGGGCAGGACACAATGGGAAAAAGTCTTCTTTCTTTCTGTTTCTTTGTTGGTTTTAGCCATGGCTTCCTTATGTAACCCAGGCTGACCTGTAACTTGTGATCTTCTTGCCTCAACTTCTCGAGTACTGGAGTTACGGGAGTATCCCACTATACCAGCATGAAGGAACTTCTGCTATCATCCTAGCCAGAGACTACACTAAACAACTGGCCCACCTTGGCAAAGCCCTGCAATCGTCAGAGTTTATACAGTGAACTCTAATGTCATGACACTATGTGACACTTCTATTTTTCTGTTATCTAGGGTAGAGAAGAATAACCCCTACTTCCCTGGGGGAAGAAAGATGAGACAGGAAGCAGATATCAAAGACTTAGCAGCATGTTCAACTAGGATGGCTATTCTGGGTCACCATTACTGCCCCAGGCAGAAGCTCCAAGGTCTACTAGGCAATGCTCCTGGAACTTCAGGCCTTACCTTCTTAATGAGGGAGAAATTCAGAGTCTCTGGTGCCTTGAAAAGACCATAATGTCCCTAGCAGGGACAGTCTTGGTAAATGATAGTAGAAAGAACATTACTTGTTATATTTGCTCATTTGTTTTACTGGGTTTTAGTCATGTGCTATGTGCTAGGCCCTGATGATAGAACATCAAATCAACCGAGCAGAGCACGGGATGTGAATTCATGGAGCTCACAGTCCAGGGGAGATGGTGGCCATCTTCCATCCTTTCCTATGGAGACAGTCAATTAAATCCTCCCCTCTACTCCGGTCAGGCGCCATGCTTCATATGACTTTATTTTGAAATAGATGAAGTTAATGTAGCCCGGCTTGGCCTAAATCTGCCATCCTCTTCCTTCCAGCTCCCCAGTGTTAGGATTACAGGCTTGTGCCACCATACGCCTCTATTCATGGCTTTTCAACTGAATCTGAACTTTCTGGCTCTTCTGGCGACAACTGTAAAGCCAAGTGACAGTTTCATGTGCCCCCCGCCCCTGTCTCCAGTCCACTCTTCTGACCCCATTAGTTCAGTCTGTTCCTGTTCTTAAAAGGATGAAGACCTAGCTGCTGTTTGTTGGCAAGTTCTGTAACTACTCTGAGTCTCCATTTTCTCATGTATGTAATGGGCAAGAGAATAGCATTTAGCAGCTGACCAGCGAGATAGCTCAACAGTTAAGAACATGTACTGTTCCTCCAAAGGACCCGAGTTCAACTCTGAATACCTGTGTCAGATAACTTACAACAATCTATAACTCTTGGGGATCTGACATTCAATGCTATGGGTATCAGGACTTATTAATTAATTAATTAATATTTTATTTTATTAAACAAAGAATTGCATCCAACACTCAGGTTCATTCTGAGGATGGACTGCCATACCTTGTGAATATATTACAAATACTATCTGGCATATGGCCTAAGGTAGATTAAGTGCTACTATTACTAAAGTCACTATTGTTAGTACCTGACCCAGGCTGTCATGGATTTTCAATTCTCTTCCCAGACTTAGTTTCAAAAGATGTATTTTTTTTTCTGTCCCTGTGATCAGGCCAAAATTCAAAGAACAGCTTCCCTTGATGCCTTGCAGCCACAATCCTGGAAAAGATAATATAATGGAGCAGGCCCACTCTGGGACACCCTTCTCATGTAGCATAGAGCACTGCTCTCCTCTCCCCCACCACTTTCACGTTCTGCTCTAATGGGCCTTCTCTGACCACAGCTTGAAGATCCTCCACTCAGCCTGCCTATTCCTCCCCCATCGCTCTCTTTATCTCCATACCCCCTTACCAGCATCTTTCACACTGTATCTTTTACTTGTGTATCTTTCTCTAAATTTGTGGCCTCTCTCTGGCCTTGGAAACACAAACTGTGAATTCTGGAAGGCCAAGCAGCCCCGAAGTCACTAGTCAAGAGGTAAACTTGAGGTCCTGGGATTCCAAGTGCAGGGCTGAACACGTACAGGACATTCTCTGCCTTCTACAGAGCTTTGCTTTTTCCATGAGATCATAAGATGGGTAGAGCTGGGGCCTGCTCAGCTATGACCTAGAAAACTCTGTTCTTTTATACCACTCCTCATGGCAAATGGAAGAGAGCTTTGTCCTTCATTTAGATTGGCCTACAATAGGAGGCTATGCCTCAAGCAATGTGGCAGGGACACCAGCAGAATCCCTCTATCTCTCCAAATGGGCCTTCGTCTACTCTGGCCTTAGCTAGCAAGGCCCTGACACTGGAAGCAAGATGGCCTGGTCTCTGTCCAGATGGTCTCTACCTCATGCCCTTTGTCTCTGGCAATACTACTATAATTCAGGACAGCCACTTCTCGTTTGAGGCTACAAGGCTGACCATTACAAGCTCAAGGATGCGCTCATGAGCAGGGGATACTTTCCCCCTGGGGACTGCCTCATAGTTTCTACAAAGGGCCGAAGTACCCTTGGAGGACAGTGTGCTGCTGACTTGGGGCTGCTGACTCCTGGGTGCAGATTGTGCTTGGATTATCACCTTCCCTCCTCCTCTGGCTAGGAAGCATCTGCCTGGGCCTACACAAGAAAAAGACAGGCCACGACCCAGGCAACCCGGCCCCAGCCCTTTCCCTGCCCAACTTCCCTGCTGAGAGGAAAGTCTATTTGCAGAAGGAAGCTATCCCCATTCTACCTTGGGACTATCCCATTCATGCATTTGACAATAGGAGTTACACCAGTACTGGATGGCAAACACAGCTTGGGGAACCGGACATTGTAAGCAAACCCAGACAGGATTTTTTGCTCTCTGGTTCTGTTTATAGTCATTCTTGTTACATTACATTACATGTTCTAGGGAACCTGAGGTGAATTATAGAAACCTGGAAATGAGATTCAGCGGTTGTGCATATGTGCTGGCAGAAGCTTCTAGCATAGATGAGAAGACCAGAGAGCAGTTTTATGCAGGAAAGACAAGGCACCCGAGAGAGACCTGAGGATACCAGTTGCAGAATTTCATGAGTGGTCAGAGGAAGAAAGGCAGAGAGGAAGTAGTTGAGGGTAGAGACTCCTGGGACATCATACCAAGACAAAAGAGGGGGATTCCAGGAAAGGGTGAACAACCTTCAAATGAGTCACATGAAGGAGTAGGAGGCCCCAGGCAGAAGCTGCAGGCCTGGTGATTCCAGAACAAGCCCACTTGAACATGTATGTTAGGCAATCAGGCTCCAGAGTGTGCAAGTGGGTGAAATCAAGAAAGGGACACAGCATTCACTGGGCATCAGCTATGCCATGGGGCTCCTGCTGGGGCCTAGAGATGACTCCATCTTTGGTCGACTCACTTAACCATTTCCTTACATTCAGGGCCTTGGTGGGTAAGCAAGGACAGGAATAGCTGTGCTCTCGGACCTCACAGTTTCCATAGGGGAGTGGAGTGACCCACGAATCAAACCATCCCACAGGAAGTGTGGAATTGTAGCTCAGCCTAGGATTATGGTAAAGAGGCAAGGTGTACTTGGGAGAATCTAGACGTCTTCAGAGCTTTGGCCCAGGTGGGAGGTCAGTAAAGGCTCTTGAGGAGCTAAAAAGGAAGCTGAGGCCTGAAGATGGATGCGTTGAACTGAGCAGGGCAGGAAAAACACATGCGAAAGAGCCCCAAGGTGGTCGGCAAGAGTGGTATTGGTGATGGGGGAAGCAGAGGAGGAAGCAGGGAGATCCTGGGGAGATGGGGTTCCACATGGCTTTGCAGGCCTCAAGGGTTTTCTGGCTACTCTGAATCACAGAAGAGCCAGATTAGGGTTTCGGCAGGACAACAACAATGCTCACAGTTGTGCTTCAATGGTTATTTTTTGGGTTGTGAGCTTGGCCTTTAATGGCTAAGCCATCGCTCCAGCCTGTGATAGCTACTTTTTTGTTTGTTTGTTTTGTTTTTGAATAAAGTTTTTTCCTGTTATGTAGCTCAGGCTGGCCTCAAACTTGCAATCCTGCATTAGCCTCCTAAGTGCTGGGATTGCAGGCTTGTACCACCACATCTAGGATTTACAGTTGTGTTCTGAAAACAGCATTCAGAGAAGTGAAGATTTGAACAGCAAATGTAGAGGGCTACTCTGCTGGGTCCAGCAAGGGGAGTGTCTACACTTGCCTTGGAGTAGACACAAAAGAGACCAAACCAAATAGACTTAAAATATGATTAGAGCAGGCTATGGGTGTGGGTCAGTGGCCAGTGGTAAGAACACTAGCTTAGCGTACGTGAGGCCCTGAGTCCCATCCCCAGTATCACAAGAAAAAAAAAAGCATATATTTCTATATGGTTTGTAATCACAAAAGACTACCTAAAGCTGGTGCCGGTAAATACTCTAGCAAAAATAAGCAAGGCAAGCTGTACCCAGGAGAGCAGTGTATATAAAAACAGACTGATGAAGCTTTCTGTATACTAAGCAGAGAGATTGACAAGATACAATGTTAGGTACACAGCAGCGCAGTCACTATTGTTTGTTTCGTGGGAGGATACGAGAGAGGAGAGAATATACAGTGTCCATTTCCCATAAGGAAGGCACTGAAGGATAGCCAGTCTCAAATCATAGCAGTCATCAGCCTATGTGTGCAGGGGGGAGGGGTGGCTATGAAAGTTGATGGACTTGTACTAAGATTCCTCACCAAATCCTGCGATGTATTTCTAAGTTTCCAACATATTACCTGGTTATAAATTAACAATGCATTGCCTAGTTAAAAACACATACCCGGTTTTTGCATGTGCTGAGTGGAGCCCAGAGCTTTATTCATGCTAGGCAAAAGCTTGCCAACAAGCTGTACCTCTAACATTTTGTTGAGGTGGTGGTTCTTGTTTTTAAGACAAAGTCTCCCTATATAGCCCTTGCTGGCCATGAACTCACTCTTTAGACCAGGCTGTCCTAGAATTCACAGAAATCTGCCTCCCAAAGAAATTCTTTTGAAAACCAAAGTCACTTAGGAGGTAAAACAAATGAGCTTGCCTATGGGGTTGGGAATGTAGGTGATCCCGAGAACATCTGCCGCGTGTGTGGTTTGGCTGTTGCAAAGTGACAGGGGTCCTTTCTATGAACAGTAACCGAAGACTATCATGGGGTTGGGGAGGGAACCATGTATCCAGCCCAAGATGGACTGAGTTGAAAGGAGAGAGGGTAGCAGCTGGGCAGGAAGTGAGGTCCAGAGGGTGGTTGCTGTGTTGGCTTCACAAAGACTTTCTAAAGCCTTTGAGGAAGACACAAGACGAAATGAGCAGAAGATGAGAATCTGGCTACCCTTGAGCCATGAATCTTATTAATCCCATTTTAGAGGTGAGGAAAGTGAGGTTCCAAAGGGCCCACAGGCACAGACGGACGGACCGAGCAGGTGGCGGAGGATTGGCTAGGGAAGCCCACCTCCTGTCTCCCAGAGCTGTGGAGCTGCCGAGGAGCTCAATGAAGCCGCCTGCATATGGAAGCAGGTGTGCCTGGGGCCCTTAAGAGACGTCTGGTAGTGTCTGCAGACATTGCAGGTTGTCACAACTTAGAGCAGGAATGTGCTACCACCCACTAGATAGAAGCCAGAGTGCTATCTAGTGCTAACTATCTGCATCAGTAATATGCATGGCAGTGGTGAGAGACTGCTCCAAGAGGTCAGTGAGGCTGGCTTTGGATGCCCTGCTGGGGAGGCTCCCTGCTCAGGCAGCTCATCCTATTGTGTCTCCATCCTTTTCGCAAATGCAAGTCTCTTCATTGTTTGGATTGACTTTTGACTTCTGTGATCTGGCTCTTTAGAGTCTAAAACATTCAGACAATGCAGACATGTTTGAAGTATTAAGTAAAGGCCCACTTCCTCCTCTGCAGAACGCCCCCAGAGCTCACTCATGGCTGTTTTTGTAACTTTTCAGGGAACAGGTTGAACTGTATAAGCAGAAAACAACTTGCCTCCCTCTGAATTCTCCCTCCCCTCCTCTGTTACAGCTCTCTCTCCTCTCTTCAGATAATATCTTCAGCAAGAGCTATGACCTTTGCAAATGTACTTTCAGAGACCCAGAAAAGTGTGTGCTTATCTTGAGGAATTAATGTGCCTGCTGCAGTGTAATTAACAAAACTCCACACTTGAGAGAGAAAAAGAGAGGGGTAGAGTTACCTTCTCCCCTGGGTACCTATATCCATTCTTGTCCTGCCTTATTTGTTGCAGGGAAAGCCTAGCATGCAGGCCAGGCCCTGGAGTCCTAATGTTGAGGCCATTTCTGGGTTTCTCTCTTTCAAACAATGCTTATGTCCTTGTATATCTGTTTGCTTATACACAGTTGTCAAATCCCTTCTTTGGGATTAAATTCCTGGAGATCAACTTATCAAGGTATACACATATTTAAAACTATGACATGAATTTTCAGATTGCTCACCAGAGCATCTGCGGATGTTCCAGTAACAGACCATGCAAGGGCTCATGAAGGGTTGGTGCCCCTCCCCCCCCCAGGTCTCTGATGCTTGCTATTGAATGTGTGGGTGTGGAGAGCGTTCTCTTCCCTTCTAGGTCTTACTCACCTTCACATGGCCAAGGATTCTGGATCCTGAATTGCTTTGAGTCATGCTCTGTGAACAGTGCCGGAAAGCCATGCCTTGTCGATCTCATCTGCAAGACAGGCAGATGAGATCTTCTGCCTCCGAACCCTCGGCATTCGAACCCTGAGCTATATTCCCAGCCTGTATTTGCATTTACTTATTTTGCGTATTTCACCAAGTTATACAGGCAGCCTCTGGACTTGTGGTCCCCTTGATTCAGCTTCCTGACTAGGTAGTATTAGAGGTCTATGCCACTGGGCCTGACCCTAGACTTGTTGATTTGCTTTTGTTTTTGAAACAAGGTCTCATCCTGTAGCCTAGACTGGAATTTGCTGTATAGAGCAGGTTGGCCCCAGCCTCTCAAGCACTAACGAGGATTAGACCTATGTACCACCAGGCCCAGCTTTGATTCAGTCTTTTTGAAATGAGTTATTGCATTCCTTCATCTGTTTATTCATGAGAGCAGTTGTGTGCCACAACACAGCTGTAGAGGTCAAAAGATAATTCGTGGGAGTAGATTCTCCACTTCCAATGTGGAAACTGAACTCAGGTCATCAGGCTTGGCGGCAGCCATTTTAAACCACCCAGACTTCTCGTTGGCTCTTGCTGATACATCCTCGAATTCTCACACTCCTACTATCCCCCACAGCCTGGCTCCAGTGCCTGCTCCATGTAGAGCCATTTCCCTTCTGTCCTTCCTCTTCAGCCATGTAGCGCACCCTAGTATCCCAGGCCCAGTCAACGGAGCTCTGCCCTTCTGTTCTCTTCACTGCGTGCCCTCCTTCTCCTCCTTCTCCTCCTTCTCCTCCTTCTCCTCCTCCTCTTCCTCCTCTTCCTCCTCCTCCACTTTCTACCAGGGAATGCAGCTTGGCCAGTTTGTGGCTGGGCCCATCTGATCTCATTCCTGCTCCTTCCTCAGGTTTCTGTTTCATTTCAGCGAATGGCCTCTGCCTCATTGGGAATGAAGTTGGTGACACAGTAATTCCATATGTGCCTCCTCAGCACAAAGCTGAAAGGACATGGCCTCCCTGTCCCCAGCCCAATCTAACCAGAAGGCAAGCTTTGGCAGTTACCAGACACCCCCCTTGGACTTTAAATCTGGAGTGAATCATAGAATAGAGGAAACACACGTGTCCACATCTTCGGCAGCTTCCTCCTGAACTTCTCCTGATTCCTGATCTTCCCAACCCCTCCCCAACAACTGCCTTGGCCCTCTTTCCAGCCTGTTCTCTGGCCTTCTCCCCTATTCTATGAGGTCCCCATGACATATACTTTAATTCCACAGCACCACAGATTTACTTCTTCTGGAAAATATTTGAAACCCTGTCTTAGTCAGGGTTTCTATTTCTGCACAAATATCATGACCAAGAAGCAAGTTGGGGAGGAAAGGGTTTATTGAGCTTACACTTCCACGCTGCTGTTCATCACTAAAGGAAGTCAGGACTGGAACTCAAGCAAGTCAGGAAGCAGGAGCTGATGCAGAGGCCATGGAGGGATGTTTCTTACTGGCCTGCTTCCCCTGGCTTGCTCAGCCTGCTCTCTTATAGAACCCAAGAGCACAAGCCCAAAGGTGGCACCACCCACAAGGGCCCTCCCCCTCTTGATCACTAATTGAGAAAATGCCCCACAGCTGGATCTCATGGAGGCACTTCCCCTACTGAAGTTCCTTTCTCTGTGATAACTCCAGCCTCTGCCAAGTGTCTGAGTACACACAAAACCAGCCAGTCCAGACCCCAACCCCCCCCCCCCATTTTTGAGATGGGATCTGGATATATAGCCCAGGCTAGCTTGGATTTGAGATCCTCCTGCTTCTACCTCCTGGTCTGCAAGTGCTGGGATTACAGGTTTCCATCACCATGCCTGCCATATCAAAGACTTCTCATACAATGCCTAGCTCCAGTTATTCATCTGTGATGTTCTGCTGATTCACACCAGCTTACTGTCCTGCACATTCCTACGGTGCCCTGAAAAGTGTAGCTTGTGGTACTAGGTCTTTTATTTGGTCCCTTCCACTAAGATGGGGACTCATCACGGTCCCATCCTTGTGAGCCTGAAGTTCAAGAGCTCAGTATCTGGTCTAGAGTTAAACACATATGGCAAACAACATGAAAAACTAAACGAATGTGGGAGGAGTCAGTCAGCCCGCTCCCCCTCTGGGGCCTTGGTGACTTATATTCTATGCCACAAAAATTATGTCTGCCCCTTTATTCCCTGTGACTGGGAATAACATTGGAGGATTTCTGTGTGGCACCATTGTTTTGTCTGTGCCATGGAAAAACTGCAGCAAAAGGAGGAGGGAGGAAAGGAAGTGGACAGGAGTGGGGGCGGGGAGGTTACGGTTGGAGCGGCTCAGGTGGAAGATGGTGGAGAGCTAGATTACTGTTGTCATGGGAATGGAGAGGGGGAAGAGACCAAGTTTCAAGATGGTCGTCTGAACATTAGAATTGTGCAGAAGCCCAGTTGCTTCGAATAATCCTCAAAGCAAAAGCTGGCCATTTGAAATGGCTTCCTTCTATCAGAAAAAGATAGTAAATACGTGTATGGAGGGTGGCACGCCATCTCTAGCATCCCCCCTCCTGCCAACAGCCCTGGCCACGTAGGCCTTTGCCTGTTTTCTAAAGAACTTCTCTAGGCAACGGGGAAAGAAAAGGGTGGGGGTGGCCACCCACGCCACTCAGCAGAGGTGAGCTGTGGAGCACTGCATCCTCAAGAACTCCCTCCCTTAGCCACTACAGGCTGCCAGGTGCCTTGTTTGCCATGAAAGCTTTTAAAAGCCCATATGCGTGGATGGTCACGTATTCATTTTTGTTCATTTAAGTAATACTCAGAGCCCAGAGCCGTGCAACAACAAGCAATGCTCGCCATGGACCCTGCTCTCAAGAAGCTCTGAAGCTGAGGTGGTGGGGGGGAGATACGTAATCAGGCAATTAGGAACCAGTATGAGCGGGGAGGTAAGCACTGGTTGCTATGGAAACAAGAGGAGAGGCCACAGCTGCTGCTCCTCTCCCTCTGAAGGGTGGCTGGCTGGCTGGCGGCAGGCAAAAAAAAAAAAAAAAAGAAAGAAAGAAAGAAAAGAAAAAAAAAAAAAACAGGCACAACGCAAAGCAGGCAGACCTGCTGTCAAGCCAGACTCCACACTAGCTTGGGACAAAGATCTCTTGGCAGGACAAAAACCTGTCACCTCTCTGCCTCTCTGTTTCTATAGGTACAAAATCAGAAATGGAGACCGTTCTCCAAGGAGCAAGTGAGATGCTGTCTGTATCTCACCCTGCCCCCAAGTAGGTCTACAATACAAAACAGCTACTAGAGATTGTCTTTGCAAGAAATCTTTGTTGGTTGAAAATGTCCTGATTGCTGGTCACCAGCTGTGAAACAAGGTACACAAAGCCACTGTCTTCGCATAGCTAATTTGGAAAGGAGACAGATAGAGATCTTTACGTGGCATGCATTTCTACCGTTGTTATAAACCCACCAGAAAGAGTGAGCATGACTAGACCTACACTAATGGCCAGGGAAGATGTCTTAAGGGGGGGTGTCATTTCAGTTAAGATCAAAAGGGAAAGGCTGGGCCTAGTGGCATAGGCCTGTGATCATAGCTGCTAGGGAGACCGAGGCAAGAGGATCAGAAATTCAAAATCTAGTCTAGCTACAGAATGACTCCAAGGCCAACCTCAGGAACACAGCAAAACCCTGTCTCAGAATAAAAATACAAAGAGGGCTTAGAGGTAGAGTACTTGTTTCGCATGCCTGAGGCCCTGGGTTCAATGGCCAGCACTGAGAGGAGAAATAAAAGGAACTGTTCAGCAAAGAGGTAGGGGAGCTACACTGCGAGTCTCCTGAGACACTTCTGTGAAGGTTCGAGATACAGGAGGCAGAGAACTATGTTCCAGGCAGAGAAAGGAGGCCTCTGGAAACCAAGTGGGGAGGTACAATAGAGTCAGGGAGAGAGAATGCTGGGAAATAAAGAGGGTACCACTCAAAACAAGCATCTAGGCCAGAACAATGAGTTGTGTGCTTTGGCTGCCAGGGTGACTTCAGTGCCCGCCTCCAAGGTTACTCTGACTCCCACAGTCCATTAGTAGAGAAAAACAACGGTCAGTGTCTGGGGCACAAACTCAAATGGCTGGAACTCAGAGCATTCTTATAGAAGATTCTGGAATACAAATACTGCCAGATTTCTTAGAGGGCATTTAGATCCAAACTTACTGTGCTGATGGGAACACTGTGGAGAGTGTTAAAAGAGATTTGTTCAGAGTGACACAGCAAGCAGGATTATTGGCCTGCTTTTTTCCCCCAGGGTTTTACTAACTCTGGTTGGCTTAGAATTTAGCATGTATGTGTAGCCCTGGCTGGTCTTGAACATGTGATGATTGCCCTGCTTCTGTCTCCTGACTGCCAAGAAATCGAGGTATGCATCACTACTATACTTAGCTTAGCAGTCTTGTGAAGAAACTCCAGCACCTCACGCCTTGATGGAATTCTGAACTCAGTCTTTTGCTTGAAAATAAATTCTCCCTTTTTGCTCCTCTTCTCAGGGCAACTAACAGTGCCGTGTTTCCAGCTCTTTCTTGTCTTCTTGTACCCCCTGAGTGGTGTTCCTATTTTCAAAGGCCTGTTTTCCACAATCCCAGCCTGCAGTTGCTTCTCCTCTCCACTTCTTTTGTGAATGAGGCAGCCGGAGGCGGGGCTCAGATCCCAGGCCAGCCCAATGGAGCTCCAAGCATATATTTGCTCTTGCTCTTACCCCAAGTCATGTTCTGTGGGCAAAGCTCTCCTACTGATGAGGCCACAATGTTTCTTCCCTGCCTAGGCTGACACCCTCCACCCCCAACCCCACACACACTCATACAGTGGCAGCAACTGCCATGGGTCCCAGCCATTAGCTAATACAATCTCTCTATTGCCAAGATGGAAACGTGAGGCCTCTGGGCAACCCAGAGTTCTTGCCTGTGAATGGCTATGTTGTGACCTTTGAACTCTGCCTAACCCACCACTATTACCCCAACACTATTATACACTATTATAGAAACACTCAGGGCAGAGTGGAGAACAATCTGCTTCTCTGTCAGCCCAGCCAGGCCCCTCCAGGCCTCCCCAGTCTTATTTGGAATCTGCAGCCCGTTCAGGCTGAGTGCTCGACTGGTACTAGGATGCTGTTCTTAGACTCCACCAGGGATTTCCCCACTTGGAAGGCATCCCTTTTAGGCAGGAACTGAGGCTATCACCTTCTTCCAACCTTAGGCCTTGAAGTAGCTAGGTCCAGGTCCAGCTCTGCTTCGTCTGAGTATCCTCAGACAAACCCTTTGATGTATCTAGGCCGTAGCTTCTCATCTGAACATGACAGTGGCCTGGCTTCCTATGAGGTATAAATGAGACTGTAGGTAAAGCACTCACCTGACAGGTTATAAGAATTTTCCCACACTCTTGTCTTACCCCTTCAGCCCCACACCCAGAAAGTCCTATCTAATTCCTTACAGTGTTCCTTGAGGGGAGACTGAGACCAGAATGGGCAAGATTCTACTAACTCTAGGGAAAAGAGAAAGAAACTAGATCCCTCAGGGAAAACACACACACACCACCACCACCACAACAACAACAACAAATCCAATTTCTAATCCCTGAAAGTCAACAAGAGGCAAGCAATGGGAAGCCCTTCCAGGGAAGGGAAGGAAAGGAGGGAGTGAAGGTGGAGAGAGGGGGAGGGGGATGAGGGGTGGTGGGAGGCGACTTTGGGCCTATGGGAAGTCAAGGCAGCTTGGGGAGGGACTATAGGCAGGTCAACACAGTGCCAGGAAGCTGAAAGACAAAGGGGGCCTTTGGACTACAGACTGCCTGCACCTCTCCATGGAAATTCTTTGTGTGCAGATCTTTGGGTGCAGGTCCCCTGTCTCATAAGGACCCACCCAGCCCCCATCAGTGAATTCAGTCAAGCCCCATCTGTTCCCAGTTGTAGCCAGATACCCTACTTTCTCAAATCTGGCCCCATTGTGTGGAAACTAATTCAGAGCTCCTTGCCCACATCTTCTACCTTCATAAACTAAACCCCCGATGCAGCCACACCAAGTTCTCTTTTGATGTTATTTTCTGAAGCCCACACCTCCTTCACTTTAAGCTGTACCAGCTTTGCTTTATAAGGAATTGTCTTCCACTGCTGAAGCCATGGGTTTAGTTGTCACAGAGACTTAAATTTGTGTTCCAGGCTCTAGAGACATTTGGCTGCAACTTAGCGGCTGGCTGGCTCACCTGAAACCCCTTGCATCCCACTAGAGAGATGCCAGAGAGGTCTCAGGGAATTGTGGGGTTAGGATTGGCCCTCAGATTCAAACCTGGGTGAGAACCAAGTCTGTGGCCTGGATTAGAGCTGAGTCTGTAGCTGGGATTGGTGTTTGGCTTATGACCAGGTTCAAGGCTCTGTCTCTTGAGTTTGTAAATTTCTTTTGGTTGCCAGCAACAGAATTCAACTCTGGCAAACTCAGGTAGGATGTTTTGCAAAACACATACAAGGATGTGTTTTCAAAACATGGAGTCGGTTTTCCAAAGTGATTTGAAGCAAGCGTGACTCAACTACATTGCTTCAACCTTTCCGTGTTTCCTTTGGTGCTTCAAATTCCAGAAGAAGGATCTGCATAGGATCAGTCAAGCCACGAAACAGGGCCACACATGGCAAAAGAAAACAAGGATGCCCCAGCCTTGCAGAGAGAGAAAACCCCGGAAGAATGATTTAAATGTACAAGATTAGGACTGGAGATAGAATTTGGTCGCTGGAACGCTTGCCGGATGAGCTCAAGGCCCAGGGTTCAGTCTCTAGTACAGCGGGGGTGGGTGGGGAAATAGATACATATTATCCAATCTGATTGGTAGCACAGCCTACTCTGTGATATCATCCCACAGAATGAAAATCCCCACCATACCTAAAAACCTTTAAGTACAAAGATGTGTTATGAAGTATGGCTCTTAGGGTTCAGAGTGCTTAAAAAAATACTGGCCTACTTTCCTGTTTGGGGCAATGAAAAATCTTAATTGTCTGTCAGTGGTTAATGGCTGGTTAGATTAGGATACATGTCCACCAGGAAATACTGGACAACCATGGGGATTAAGAATTACTGTGCCAGTTGACTGTTAGTGAGTGAAACTAGCAAAAGGATTAGTGGCAAGAATGTTCAATCCTACAGATACTAAAATCTGCAGACGCTCAAGTTTCTTACAAAACTTGTGTGTTATTTGCATGTATTTGACACACCTTGTCTTATAAATATGAAATCTTCTATAATCTATTTGTAAATCTCTAATGCATTGTGACTGCTATGTAAATAGGTGCTATACCCAGCCACTTTGTCAGCTGGTTTTCAACTGCCTGTTACTCCTGCTCTGGGAAATCCAATTAGTCTGGCCACTGAGGGCACTTGCACTCATATGAAAATACACACACACACACACACACACACACACACACACACACACACACAAACACACATGCACACACCCTTAAAAATAATAAAAATAAATATTTTTAAAAGCAAATAGACAGAGAAAGACATAACCACGCTAACACCCATCAAAAGGCAGCCAGGGTAGCTTTGTTAATTTAAGGCATAGCAAATTTCAGGACAAATAAAATTATTGGGGATAAATTGGGGGAATAATGATAAAAAGAATCCAGTCTTCTAGAAGAAAAAAATTCCATAATATATTTTTGCCTAACCACACAGTTTCAAAATACATGAGGCAAAAAGTTATAGGACAGTGAGGAAAACTAGATGAATCCACTATTATAGTTTATGCCTTTCTATCAATAATTGACAGATCCAGCCAGAAAATCAGTAAGAATATAGTTGAACTGAATAGCACCATCAATCAACTGTATCTAATTGACATTTATAGACTACTCCATCCAGCAAAACAGAATACACATTCTTTCCAAACTCATGTGGAACATTCACCAAGATAGACCACATCTTGGGCCATAAAACATGCCGTAACAAATTTAAAAGAATAGACATCATACAAAGTATGCTCTCAGACCACAGTGAAATTAAATTAGCAATCAATAACAGAACGATAGCTGGAAAATCCCCAAATATTTGGAGATTAAACAATAAACTTCTAAATAACATATGGGTCAAAGGAGAAGTTTCAACATAAAAAAAGATTGAGGGTGGGGTGGGGGGTGTGGCTCAATGGCAGAGCATTTCCCCAGCAGGCAAGGGTTCAATCCTCAGCACTGCCAAAGTTATTTTAGGAAGAATGAAAAATTTAAAAAGTACAATTTACTGAAACATATAGGTTGCAGCAAAAACAGTGCTTAGAGGGAAATTTGTAGCACTGAATGCACATGTTAGAACATTAGAAAGATCTAAAGTCAGGCATCTAGGTCCATATTGTAAGAAACTAGAAGAATAACAATCTAAATCCAAAGTAAGCAGAAGAAAACATATAATAAGTAAAACATGAATCAATGAGATTGAATACATATAAACAGGAAAAAACAAGCCCAAACCTGAGTCTTTGGAAATAGCCACAAGACTACTAAGCCTTGCAATTGGAGAATAAACAGAATCATATGGATCAGGAATGAAAGAAGTATCACTATTGATTTCATAAACAGTAGCAGATAATAGTGGAAAACTATGAACAACTATGGCTACAGACTGGTACATGCAAGGGACAGATTCTGTGGCTTGCTTTTTATTAAATGGGAGATAGCAAAAATGGTGAGATGCTGCTCCAGAGAGTAAGTTATAGAAAGACAATGTCTTATCTATCTTTGTGCTCTCTCTGTCTCTCTGTCTCTGTCTCAGTATTTCTCCCTCTGTGCCTCTGTCTCTCTGACTGTCTGTGTCTCTGTGTCTCTTTCTTTCTGTCCCTGTCTGTCTGTCTCTCTCTCTCTCTCTCTCTCTCTCTCTCTCTCTCTCTCTCTCACACACACACACACACACACACACACACACACACACCACCACCACCATCACCACCACCACTACCACCATCACCACCACCACCACCACCACCATCACCACCATCACCACCACCACCATACCAGTTGCCATATTGTGACAAGAGCAAGAAGTCTGTGAACAGATCCACATGACAAGAATAACAATGTGTCAGTCAACACATGTTAGCTTGGACATAGACTTTCTGAAGCCTGACAACATACCACAGCTGAACCTTCAAATGAGACCACAACCACAGATGAGTGTGTTTGAGTACATCTTCATATAGTCAAGCCTGATGCACCGTGACTAAACCATGTCTGGATTCTCTGTTCACAAACACTCTGCTATAATAAATGTTTGTTGTTTTAAGCGCTGTGTGTTTGGGACAATTTGTTATTCATCAGTAAATTACTGGTACTTTTTTTGTTTGTTTTGGCTTCTTTGTTTTAAGACAGGATCTCTATGTAGTCCTGGCTAGCTTGAAGCTCATAAAGACCTAGCTGCCTCTGTCTCCTGAGTGCTGGTATTAAGGCCTGCACCACCATATCTGGATAACTACTACATTTCTTTTTTTCCCCTGAAATCCCACTTAAATGTGTGTACACAGAGGAGAGCAAGTTTTCCAATCCTTTCCCCCATCAGAGCATAGGTTAAATATGTTGACACTGGGACCAGCTTACCAGAATAAACAGGCATCTATTAAAGGCAGAAGCAGTTTTCCCCAAGGGTTGCCCACTGGGGGAAGTCAGACTCATCTTCCAGGAGGGCCAAGAAGAGTAAACTTTCAAAACACCATAGGTGGAGTTGAAAAGTACCCTGGAGAAGGACACAAGGAGCCAGACACTAAGATGTTCACTGAATTCTCATAATCTCATTAGACAGAAATAATCCAAATCCATTATTAGTCCATTCCAAAGAAATACACAAATTGCATAATTAGTGCAATGGAATTCCTTACTATAGATTATGCTAGTCATACCATGTTAGATACTTGACATGGTAGCATTCAACAGTTAAAATACATGACTCAGAACTGCATGCATCAATATTGCCAAATTTCCAAAGATAATTTTTCATAAAATTTTAAGATGTACTTTCCCTAATTTAAAACAGAACAAACAATAATGTATAGTGTGCACAGGAAAATATGAGCTTCTAAGTGCTACTTATTTAAGGGAAGATGTTAAGGTGAATCAGAGAAGTCAAAGCTTCAGATGTAATTTTCTTGTTTCAGAAGCAGAGGCTCTGAAGCCCGAAAGAAAGCAAAAGTTGCTCTGTGTGATAGATGCACTCCAATAAGTATTTCATACTGTATGCTTTCCTCTTTGAAATGAGGATTTTTAGTAAAAAAAAAAAAAAACAAACAAAAAAACCCTGAAACCTCTTGAGTAGAAAAATGCATATATGTTAGCTCCAGGTTAGCAACTGTGTTGTTCAGTCTCCCTGTGTCTTTACTCTTTTAGAAATCCATTTGGTAGGTCTATAGCACCACTACTACTATACTTCTTCCTGACGGCTTCATATTTTTTGAAATTCCTTTGTTTGACCCATACATTTTATGATTATTCCACCTCTTTTGGTTTCTGAAATGACTATTGTGTTCTCTTCAGCACTTTTTACTTTGACTTATTTTTTTGTATATGCAAGCTTCAGCAACCTAGAAAGTTCCGGATGAGCCTGAGCTACACAGTGAGAACTTGTCTGATAATAACTACAACAAACCCTCCCGACACTTTACTCCACCCCTCTACTCCAGCGAAGGAAAAAAAATGCTCTTTTTTTTTTCTTGAGACAGAGTCTCCCTCTTTGTAACCCTAGCTATCCTGGAAGTCTCTGGGTAGACAAGGCTGGCCACAAAAACAAACAAAAGAATACAAAAACAAAACAAAACCACAAATGAACAAAAACAAACCAGAAGTCCTCCTGCCTCTGCCTCTGCAGGCTGGGCTCAAAGACATGAGCCAGCATAGGGGCTGACTTTGGTTTTACGTGGATACTAGTCCATAGTGCACACTGCCACATGGGGATTGGCTCCTGTTTGCTTTGTTTCTATACTCTTCGTGCTTGTCCACTCTCCTTGTGTCTTGCCCCTTGTTCGATATGCCCCCCCTTAGGTTTCCACGTATTCTTATAATAGAAATTGTCCATACTATTTGTACTGTCTGCCCTGAGCATTTTTGTCCAACTACATGCTGTATTTCCAGTAAGAGCAAATCTTTGCTACTGCTGGGAATGCAGGAACTCTACATCGAGTGTTCTAAGTATCGGGGTTAATTTAAACGGTTCAAGAAAAGCTTATCTGTGACCTTTTTGGTTGGTTGGTTGCTTTGTTTGATGATTGGTTGGTTAATTGATTGATGGATCGATTGATTTTTCGAGACAGGGTTTTTCTGTGTAGCCCTGGCTGTCCTGGAACTCGCTCTTTAGACCAGGCTGGCCTCGAACTCAAGAGCTTTTTCTGTCTCTGCCTCTGCCTCTCTGCTTCTGCCTCCTTAGTGTTGGGATTAAAGGCCTGCACCACAACGACCGGCTGTGACATTTTAAAAATGTGGTGCAATTCACAACATGTGAACCTGTGCAGCGTGTAATGAATGATCATCTCTTGCATACGCCAGCCTGGTTTTGTGAGGAACAGCACCAGATTTTACTGTAAACACCTTCTGTTTGCCTCAAACACCAGGTTTTTAAAATGTGACGTTTCTACTGCAACCCTGAATACCGCTTCAGATTTTCTATCCCCAGACAAACCATAGCATGTAACATAGGATGTGATATAGTAAGGTAATTAACTCTCACATTAGAAGTAATCAGAATCTTCGGATTTCATTTTATTTAAAAAAAACGGAAGGGAAAGCAGCAAATGTTTAACATTTGTTAATGTGGTTACAGTTCTCGTTGCCTTTTTTTGTTGTTGTTGTCGTTGTTCTCCTGAAAAATCACAGCATTTCGAACGAAATGACGCTTTTGAGCCCACCCCAATTCACAGAGGGCAGCAGCCGCCCCCGCCACATCAAGGGGGCGGACGCTTGCTGACGTCACAACCACTTCCGCCGCCGCAGTCCCCGCCTGCCCTAGTGCTCTTTAGCGGGGGAGGAGCCGAGACCCGGAGCAGCAGCGGTGGTGGTGGCGTCCGGAGGTCCGACAGCTCTGCAGCTCCGAGCACACGTCTGGCCAGGAAGGTGAGTATGAGGCGGCCTAGGGCAGTAGCCCGGGCTGGTGGGCGACTGCTGCTGGGTGGGCACAGGCAGAATCCCAATGACCCCTCTGCGGGATCGTCTCGGGAGCGGGGTGGGGCAGAGGGGACTTGATCATACGCCGAGGCCTATGGCCTCTTCGGGGACCGCATCCCTAGCTGCCCAACCCCTGCCGCGTGGGCCCCAGGCCGAATGGCCTTCATGGCTGTTTGCTAGAGAACTGGTGGTCGCGGCCCTCTGCCACTCCTACCTGTCTCTCCTTGCAGTGCTCTTGGCCTCTTTGCAGAGCACTCTATGGCCTTTCTTCCTCCCATTTTACTGCAGTTTTGTCGAATGACACATGGCTAGGATTTTAAGATAGAAATATATGCCCAGGAAAAGAATTATTAGAAGATAAACGATATTCTAAGGGTAAACCAGGGTTCCTACATGCCCTTTTCTTTCTTTTGCCCTGCCACATTGATTTGCGTTTGCCCTTTGAGCTGATAACGTATTCCTGTCTCTTATTATGACATTGCACCCCCTCCTCTGTGTTGCACGCAGGCGCGTGCGCATACGCATTTACACGGGCACGCGCGTGCGCGCGCGCGTGCACACACACACACACACACACACACACAGAAACCTCCTTTGCAGTCTGGTCCCTGTCCCTGCATCCTCAAGGTTCCAGTTAGCTCCGCCTCTGCGCATGCGCCAACAGGCAGCACACACCCTCTCACACACCTTCTAGTTCCTTCTCTCCCCCTCCCACCTCTTACCTCTAGAATCTTCCCTCTCCTCCTGCTCTGACCCGCATACCTCTACCCCTCCTCCTCTCACCCGCATAACTCCAGAATCTGCCCCATCCTCCTGCTCTGACCTGCTCCTTTGAATGCCTCCTCCCTCTCTCCCCCTCCCTCCCTCCCTCTCTCCCCCTCCCTCGCTTCCCCTTCCTCTCTCCTCCTCCCTCTCTCCCCCTCCCTTCCCCTCTCTTTCCTCTCCCATCTCCCTTCCTCTCTCCCTCCCTCTCTCCCTTTTCCATCTCCCTCCCCTCTCTCCTTTCTCCTCTCTCCCCCTCCCTCCCTGTCTCAGAAATGGCCTCCCTTGTCCGGGTCTGCTAGCTACATACACACATGTAAAGACGTCTTCATCATTTTAATTGCTTGCCATGTGTGTGTACACACAGGAAGCTGGCTGGCTTACACAGTCTCCCGTTCTCTGTTCCATACTGCACCTTCACACAGAAATCCTGAGGGGATACCACCCCCTTTCCTGCTTGCTTTATTAACAGATGCCAGCATTCTTTGGTAGCTGGCCTCCATGTTCTAGCGTCACATCCATCCTCTGCTTTCTTCTGTCCTTTGTCGGCCTCCTTCTGTATTGACCCTTAGACACTTTCCTCCTCATCTCCTTACAGAAACCCTCACACTCCCCTGACCGTGATAACGCACATAAATGCAGGCTTCCTTCTATAGTTCCAGCTGTCACACTTAATGGGAACAGTAACCCTTCTCTTTCTTACAGCCTTTCTCTCTAAAGCCACCCCGCCCATTCCTGTGACTTTGACACCCACATGCACCCACCCCTACAGAAATCCCTGCATTGCAGCATTGCTGGCCCCCTAGTCACCTGTCTCTCTCCTGACAGATACTGGCACCCATGCATACACTGTGAACTATATTTTCAGTTCCATCCTAAATTGTATTATCCCCCAATATATGAAATTCTCAGAAAATGCCACACCCCCAACAAAAAAATCCTCACATCTGGCTTTACTCTTCCCATAATTCCGTAGCACACCTAGCTTCTAAGTATTCAGTCACCTCATGCCCCACCCCCACCCCCACCCCCACCCCTCTACACGGTCTCTCTTATTCTCCACTCTCTGGTTTTCTTTTGTAATCATTTTGCAAACATTAAACATGTGTTCCAGGTCCACACCAGTCACTGGAATGTTACCTCAGGCCTTAGAAGACAGTGAAACTAATTTTAAAGGGCCCCTATCAGTCTGTTACCTGCATCCTGAAGGAAAAATAGATCTCCTTGTTCTGTAGTTCTGAGCCGGGAACAAGAGCCTTAACACCGGCATCCCGGCTCTGTTGCAAACTCTTGAGCCAGCCATGGGTCAGGGATCTAGCAAGCCTGTTCAGCCCAAAGCAGCAGGAGGGTATTAGTCAGGTACAGGCAGGAGTTATGGAAGGAGGCATGCTTCTGTCAGTTTCAGGCCATCCATGAGCCAGCAGGAAAGGATTGCCAGCCAGAGAAGGACAACATCTGAAGTCCCAATGCACAGATCAACTGCCAATCAAAGCAAGAGGAGCCGGTCGCCGTTTGCCAGCACACGTCGCCGCTGGGATGACAACGAGGGCTCAGGAGCCAGCCAGGCTGTTGAGAATGAGGATTATTCCAGGTATCCTCCAAGAGAGTACAGGGCCTCGGGGAGCCGAAGAGGATTGGCTTATGGACACATTGACACTTTAGTGGCGCGTGATAGTGAGGAGGAGGGGGCTGGGCCTGTTGATCGACTGCCAGTGCGAGGGAAAACTGGCAAGTTTAAGGATGATCCCGAGAAGGGGGCAAGGGCTTCCCGCTTTTCTAGTGCTAACCGTGATGTGGAGCGTGGCAAGGTAGAATCACCCCCTGCTGCGAGGTGCTCTGCCCGCAGAGCTGAGCGCTCAAAGCAGAATGGCTCCTCAGCCTCTCAGATTTCTTCTGCTGAAGGCAGGGCAGCTGCAAAAGGTAACAACAGCTTGGAGAGGGAGAGGCAGAATTTACCAGCTCGTCCTAGCAGGGCTCCTGTGAGTATTTGTGGTGGTGGGGAAAACACCCCAAAGAGTGCCGAGGAACCGGTGGTGAGACCCAAAGTCCGGAATGTGGCGACTCCAAACTGCATGAAACCAAAAGTGTTCTTTGATACTGATGATGATGATGATGTACCACACAGTACTTCCAGGTGGAGGGATGCTGCCGATGCCGAGGAAGCCCATGCCGAGGGCCTAGCCAGAAGAGGCCGAGGTGAGGCTGCCAGCAGCTCATCTGAGCCAAGGTATGCCGAAGACCAGGATGCCAGGAATGAGCAAGCAAAGGCAGAGAAAGTGCCAAGACGGCGGCGAACCATAGCAGACCCTGACTACTGGGCATATACTGATGATTACTACCGATACTATGAGGAAGATTCTGACAGCGACAAAGAGTGGATGGCTGCCCTGCGCAGGAAGTACCGAAGCCGGGATCAACCCCAGTCCACCGGTGGGGAAAACTGGGAGCCTGTGCCAGGAAAGGAAGAACAGGAACCTCAGCAAGCTGGAGCCGGGAGCCTCGCCAGTGCTGGCAGCAATGGCAGTGGCTATCCTGAAGAAGTACAAGAAGCATCTCTTCAGGAAGAAGAGCAGGCCTCTCTGGAAGAAGGAGAAATCCCTTGGCTGCGCTACAATGAGAATGAGAGCAGCAGCGAGGGGGATAATGAGTCTACCCCTGAGCTGATACAGCCTGGGATGTTCATGCTGGATGGAAACAACAACCTGGAAGACGACTCCAGCGTGAGCGAAGACCTGGAAGTGGACTGGAGCCTGTTTGATGGATTTGCAGATGGCTTGGGAGTGGCAGAAGCCATCTCCTATGTGGATCCTCAGTTCCTCACCTACATGGCTCTCGAAGAGCGTCTGGCCCAGGCCATGGAGACGGCCCTTGCCCACCTAGAGTCTCTTGCCGTGGATGTCGAAGTGGCTAACCCACCTGCGAGCAAAGAGAGCATTGATGCGCTTCCTGAGATCCTGGTCACCGAAGATCATGGTGCAGTTGGCCAGGAAATGTGCTGTCCGATCTGCTGCAGCGAGTATGTGAAGGGGGAGGTGGCAACTGAGCTACCATGCCACCACTATTTCCACAAGCCGTGTGTGTCCATCTGGCTTCAAAAGTCTGGCACCTGCCCAGTGTGCCGCTGCATGTTCCCTCCCCCGCTCTAAAGCCAAGGCTCTAACAATCAGCCTGGTTATGTTCCCTGTTCAAAACCCACAATACTACAGGAGCCCTTGTTCAAAATTTACCAGTGGCAATGAAATCAGTCAGTCAATTAGACTAAAGTTGTTGATTCCTTGTGATTATTTCCATGTGAAAATGATTGTGTACAATTACATTTAAAAAATCATCTCTCGTTTAGAAGGTAGAAAGGGGGAAAGTAAACTTTCTAAATGCTACTTGAGATTGCAGTAAGATCATACATTTTCTAACCCAAAAGTTGAAACAAATCATCCTTGTTCTGTAGATTGTGTCTCTCTTACCTGTTGACGTCAGGGTTATCTGTTAAATATGTCGGAAAGACAAAATTACTTTTGTTGCATGTCATGGGTTAATGTTCCTGTATTTGCAGTGGTGTAAAAGCTTATTAAAGTTCTTCTTTTGCTTTGACACAGAACAGTGGCATCATTTGGATTTTGTCTGAAATCGTGATACCAGGTAACTCTAAATTGATCCCTTGTATTTGCAACAAAAGTATTGTATTTCAGTGTTCTCACCTCTAGAAAAACTAGTTTTCACTAGAAATGCTCATCAGAACACCAAAAAGAAAAGTCTTTAGTAGGAATAAGATGTATAATTGCTTGCTGTACAAAAAAAAGATTGACTAAAGAGAGAAAAACAGAAGTGGGGAAAAAAAGCCACAAAGAAACAATGGTAAAACGTAAATGACAAAGTGTGTACGGGTGAGCAAGTTCAAATCACCTTTGAGAAAACAAACTGTCAGAATGGGTGAAAAATAAAAATAAAGAAATAAAGAAATAATAACGGTCTGACTGTGCTTACACATTTTAACTCGGTGGCACAAGTGGGGATTGTCCAGCAGAGTGCTGCTGGACAGCTCGGTGCTGTCCTACACAGGCAACCCTTTTAACAGTTTGCTGCGATGCTTCAATTCCATAAAACTCCAGCATAGGTGACTTCTTTGGTACCCCCATTCATCCACAGAGGTAAGCACTAACCAGACAACAGTGGTTACTCTTTGTCTACATCTCTGGACATGTGTACACAGGGTGGTGGTAGGGGGTAGGGGGTGGTAGGGTGTCTGTGTATCCACAAGCAACTGGGTTTGTTCCTAAAATGGACATAATTGGTGGAATCATCATTTTACAACTTTTCACATCTTCACCAAGTGGATATTGCCAAATTACTGTCTTGAGTGACTGCAGTAATGTTCTATTTCTACCAACAGTTTTTGAGAGGAGACTCGTCATTCAGAAAGCCCGGCCATTGTTAGCCTTCAACCTCACTGGGATTCAGTGAGGGGACAGTGAGTACCCCAGAGAAACATAGGCTGCTCTCTAGAAAGCAAGAGTTTGTCTTCCTGGCCAGATCTAGTTTCAGCTCTGAAGAAGAATGAGAAGACATAAGCAGCTGATAATATATGTGAACTAGCAGCTGCAGAGAGCAGTTTGCTAGTAGCCAGCAAATCAACTGTACCCGATTTTGAGAGTCAGGTAGTATGGAATTAAAGCTATGCATCAGTTGTAAGTTTTACCAAGCTCTGATAGGGAAAGATGCCCAAGACATAATGTATAGGTGAACCATCTCCCTGGCATAGAACAGTATGTAAAGGCTTTATGTAAAACCTTTGAAAGCCAAACTAGGGGGCCAGTGAGATGGTTCAGAGGCTAAAAGCACTTGCTGCTCTTATATTGAGGGCCCAGTTTTGATTTATAGTACTTACACGATAGTTCAAAATCATCTATAACTCCAGTTCCAGAGGATCCAATGCCCTCTTAGGATCTTAGGCACCAGGCACACATGTGGTGCACACGTATACATTCAAACAGATTACACCAAGTAGAAAACCTAATAAAATTTAAATCCAAACTAGACATGAAAAATATTTAAAAACTCAACGATCCAACTTATGGCACAAGATCGCCCTTGTGGGAGGATGGAGAGTCGGGGTGGAGGCGGAAAAGAAGGGGCTGTTGAGTTTTCACCGGGTAGAATGCACCCCCTGTATTTTCATCAATCCCAGCTGGCAGCCAGCATAAAGAAAAATATAAAATTGGAGCGTTCCACAGGTTCTCTCCCCCTTCACACGCAGAAGCACATAGAGTAGCCACAGCCCTTGTAGCTGCAACTCAACATCGTCGTTCTCCATCGCATTTCTGTGGTCTTCCTGGACCTTAGCCCAATATAAGGCTCTTCCAGTGGGTTCTGGTGGTTTGTCATGAACCTTTTTTCGTGTCATGAGTGGTACCATACAAAAGAATTTTAGGAGCACCCGTGAGTATTGATCATCTTCCCATTCCCCTGGCATTCCCATGACCCACACTTCCCATTTCGACAGCATGAGGAGTTGGTTCAGGAGAAAGGGATACTGGCCGGTGCTCCTGGAGGGCCCCTAATGGCTGGAGACACTTACTGCAGTCTGGGTGGAGACTCAAAGACCTGTGCCTCTGGGACTCTGAACAGCTTCGACCTCACATGGGAGGGCCCCAGCCAAAGCCATCGAACCCCTGTTCCCCAGGTCTGGAAGTCTAGAGGGGGATGTGGAAGGACCCGGAGTCCAGAAGCATTGGCTGTGATGGTAATGGCATAAGCAGCAGTGACACCTTGGGGCCACAGTGATGTGGGGCAGCCCTTGATGACTACTGTGTCTGCCTGTGTTCCTGTCCATCCATTTTAGATTCCTCAGCCTCCTTGATGACTTCTCCAAGCAGCCCCCCTTCCAATACAACCTTTTGATGTCAAATTGCCTTCTGTTATTTGTAATAGAAAGCCCCAAATGGCACACCCATTGATGCCCGAGGCCCACTGTCTTGTCAATTATAGTAGGTTCATTATTGGCACCTGGAGCTATATATAGTTCTAGAACAATAGGCCTCAGGGGCCTCTAGACAGAAAAAAATGAGACATGTTCTCACTTTGTAACCCTGGCTGGCCTGGAACTCACTAGCCCAACTGGGTCTCAAACTTGTGATGAACCTTCTGCCTCTGCCCCAGCCCTAAGCACTGGGATTCCAGGTACACACCACCATGCCTGGCAAAACCTCTCATTTTTTGAGAGGTTATTTGGTGTGTTCATTGAAGGTCCCACCTACCACCCTTCATGGTCTCTGGCTATGGGACAAGTAGTCCCAAATTTTGGTCACTAGCTTGCAGCACAAAAGCCATTATGTCTTGCCTGAGAACATATTACATTCCAGAAGTGGTACTCCCAGCTGGTACCAAGATTGGGCAGTCACAAAGCCCTTTCTTTATTCAAAGTCACTGCTCAGTTTTTAGCCCTCTCAACAAAACCGCTGCACCTGTGTGTTTAGGGACTACTGTCTTGAAGTGTCCTTATACCTGTCCCAATCCTACTCCTTTAAGAAGCCACATGTACCAACCTCTGGGAAAAATGTTCTGATCCCCCTGAGTTCTGTTGTGTATGATATGTGTGTTGGGGGTGCAGGCGGGCCAAACACATGGAGATCAGAGGACAGTGTTGTGGTGTCAGTTCTTTCCATGTCAGCTGGGTTTCAGGGGCTCAAACTCAAAACACAAGCTCACACAACAAGCAAACGATTCAGCTGTGTAAGTTGTTGGGGTAAAGAGCTGTTTGAGTCTTTTTCGATAGCCTAGGCGTGTGGTGCTCAACAAAAGTATTCAGCAACATTTGCTGGGAGGGGACTAGAATCCTCTCCCAAGGTGAGTGGAGTGCAAGTATGGGTGTGGGAGGGGGAAGTGTGTGTGTGTGTGTGTGTGTGTGTGTAGGGGGCCAGTAGGAGCCATGTGACCCCACCCAATCAGACTCTGAAGAGCACTCTCTTAACCTCACGCCCCCACCAGCTTCAACAGGCCCTCCTCTGGCCTGGGTTGAGCCTCAGCCTCACTTGCAGATAGCATAGCACTTGCCCAACGTGCCCTAACCTTGGACAGCTTTTGCATGGAATAAGCTGGGTGTGCGGGCCCCTGGGCCACCTTTCCAAATGCCATAGCATTTGCAGCTGCTGACTGACACACTGTGAGCTCCACATGTACCCACCCCTCCCCGTTCCCTTTTTCTGTTTCCACACTTCACTATCACAAGAGGTTTTTTTGGACCCCCCTCCCCCCTCCCACGGCCCCAAGCCTTCTATACAGTAATTTTCCTGGCCCCTTCTGTTAATTCCAGGAGAGCGGCAAGGCCGACTGGCCCCAGAAGTCTTCTGCAGCCAAAGCAGAAGAATGCTGGGGGAGGGGCAGCAGGGATGTCTTAACCTAAGCAGCCCTATACTCAGAGCAGCTAGGAGCCACTGAGCATCTGGAGGTCTGTGGCCGAGCCTGAGCTAGCTCCAGCTACATCTGGTAGATCTACTTCAGGTTTTCTGGTCTCAGGTGCTATGTGTGGCCAGTCTTTCTATGACCTACCAGCTGCAAACCCAGCTTGGGAGCAAGGGACAAGAAGACACCTTGCTTGTGGTGACAGGAAAAGGAGGAACAAGACCTGGGTACGAAAGGGCACACTCCTGAAGTGTTGGGGACAAGGAGATAGCATCTGCTCAGAGAAGAGCAGAGCCCGAGGCACTGGCACAGGCAGCCCATCTTCGAGGAGCAGGGACGCCCAGCCAGGCCTGCTGAGTCGGCCTGTGTTGCTGTTGAGCAGACAGGCCGGAGCACAGCGCACTGAGTTTGTTGTTGCTGTTTCCCTCCAGAACCTTGAAAACAGGTTCTCACTCTGTGGCCCAGGCTAAGCCCAAACTCACTGCAGTCCTCCTGCCTCAGTCTCCTGAGGGCTGGGATCACAGCAAAGCATCGCCATGCTCAGTTTTGTTTAGTTCAACAGGTATTGAGCTTCTGTCTGCCTGTGGGATGTTCAGCTAGAGACTGCAAGAGATAAGTGACGCTTACTCCTTTGCTCGAAGAACTTGTAGTCTAGAGTAGGAGATTGGCTCAAGACAGGGCAGTGATGTCCTTGGAAAAAATGGAGGCAAACGCTGGGCTCAGAGCTGGGAAGGAGGGCTGGTGCTCCCAGATAGCAAATGTGAGGCTACTTCTCAAATGTGAGTAGGTACCAACCAAGTAAGGAAAGGACAGAAGGAGAGCAGGACAGGGTCCTTTTAGGGCTGTCTTTGTTGTCAGTTGGTTGTATTTGTTTGAAAGGTACTTCAGTGTGATGTATTAACATTTCAAATCAGCACACACCAGCCCAGCAATTGTATTAGTGGGAATTTATCCTACACGAACAAGAGCACAGTTTGTTTGTACAAGGATGTTTATTGTTGCCTTGTTTGTAGTTGCAAGATGAACAAGTGTTTAAATGTCCATCACTGGGGGCCTAGTTAAATAAATTATGACACAGCCATTAGAGGCTTTATTGGACAGCCTGTATCTAGTACCAGGGAGACCCTCCAGACTGCTGGATCAGTCTCCAGAAGTCTGCAAGTTACAAAAGCCAGGTGCAGTCAGGGGGCCCTTCTACAAATGATCATATTTCACAAAAAGATGTACGCGTATCAGGGCTTAGCTAGCTGTAGAGTGCCACTGGGCAGGTAGAGAACCAAAACCAGAGAACGAGGTTAGCAGGGAGGGCCCTTACTTTTCACCATGTGCCTGGCTAGCCTCCTTTCTCTCCCCCTTTCTCCCCCTCCTACCCTTCCTTCTTTTCTTTATAGAAAGTTTCTTACATTTTTTACGGGTGCGTGTACATCTGTGTATCTGTGTGGGCATGCATGTGACATGGCACATGGGTGGAAGCCAGATGGTGTGTTTTCTTCTCCACCATGTGGGTGCTGGGGACCAAACTTCTCTTGTCAGCCTTTGAGACGGGCTCTCTTTTACCTGCTGAGCCATATCAATGGCTCCTGTTCCTCTGTAGTGCTGGGGGCCTAAGGCATGGAAAGCGGACCTTGGACCACTGAGCTGCACCCTAGCCTGCTGTATGCTTTGGGGAATGTTTTACAATTTGATTTGCTTTGGGCTCTGCTTTTTGTTGTTGTTTTTCATTTGTTTGTTTTGTTTTGTTTCATCTGTTTTGAGACAGAATCTCAGTAAGTAGGCCCGTGCCTGGCCTGGAACTCACTATGTAGGCCAGGCTGGCATCAAATTCAGAGATTTCCCTCCTGCATCTGTCTCTGGAGTGCTGGGATTAAATGTGTACACCCAGAGCCAGGCTGAGATTTCTGTTAAACATATACATATATGAAAGAAAAGACGGAAGGAAACAGGAGGGTATGGAGCTCAGGCAAAGAGAACTGAGCAAATGAAGACCCGGAGGCATAACATAGGCTGGGAGTGCATTTGTGCCCCCACATCTTGGAAGAGAGATGGTCTTAGTTGATCCCCAATAATGTGATAGAGAGTGAAGGACAGACAATAAAGGGAAGATAAAAGCACTGTTAGAAGCAAGGTGAAGACCCCAGAAAATCACAAGTGTTGGCATTTGCTGGCCTCCTAGGGAGAAATTGAACCCAGCAGACCTAGTCTCATAAAGATACAAGGTACAGGCTGGAAGGTGAGAGCTGGCCTAGAGCAGGGCCACTAGCCTCTCAGGCTGTCAAATAGACCTCGTGTATGTCCACAGCAGGCTTGCCAGGAAATCTACCATTGAGCTAGTAGATGCTGATTGTCAGTGGTGGGATTAGGTCATTTGAATTATCTTTGTGTTTGGGGTGGGGAGCATTTCCTAAATACTCCTCACCCAGCACATGGATGGGGAAGAAAGGTTGTTGTTGTTGTTGTTTTTCTTAATGGAAAGCTGTTGGAATACTGACTCACCTTCCCAAGGCAGGACTCTCCTTAGGGGAAGCAAAGGCATCCACCAATGGTTATTCCTGTTCTTTGAAGGGCTTGCAGAAGAGCTTTGCTTCCAGTGCTGTGGCCTAGTTGAAAGACTTTTGCATCTGAGACGCAAGCCGGGACCAGTTTCAGTGGTGGTTAGCTGTGAGTCCTAAGCAAGGCACAGGGCTACTCAGCCCCAGCTTGCTGATTTACAAAATAGGACACCAGGATCCTACAGGGTGAGGTGAATGCACTGACATAATGCGCAGGCAAGCAAGCACTTAAGCTTTCTCCTAGTTCTTCCCTCTGGGCCTGTAGAAGCCCAAGTCTCAGGAGAGAAGAAACAAGCATCCACTCTGTAGAAAGACTGCACATCTCACCACGATCTAGCAAGACTAATCCAGGATGGCTGAGCCTGATTTGAAGCAAAATAGCAGGAGTCCAATGTTCCTTTGGGGAGGGGTGGTATGACAAGGTGGGGGATGTGGGGAGAGAAGGGTGAAGAAGCAAGAGTACTCCCCCCCCCCCCCCCCCCGTGGAATTGACTGTTGCCTGAGGCCCTTTGATCCCTCACCAGAGTTTGCAGGCACAGACATCAGCTAAGGCTCCTTGGTGCAGGGCTTAGCTTCCGGTTGAGCATTGAGCATGCTCACTACATCAAGGCCAGCTGAGGAATGTGGGCTGGACTAGACCAGGCGGCATGGGTTCTGTGTCTCCTTTGGCTCCTCCCAGAGCCCCAGACTGACCCCTCCTCAGGCTGAGATGAAGGAGCCTCTGTCTCTTGGGGCCCCTGCCTGATTAGACATGGCTGCCACATCAGTTTCTCACTTGCAGCCAGGCACTGAGAGAAGAAAGGCTCAAGGCCTCCAGGCTGAAAGTAGCTGGCCTGAGGTCTCACTGGGGCTGGGGGAAGTCAGAAATCCCTGCTGGTCTCCGTTCCCAAGGGGAAAGGCTAACTCTCCCCAGGCTTTTAAGCCAGCGAGGAAAGGACTTGGTCAGCTTTGTCCAGGGGGCTTGTCAGTGAAGGCTCAGACCACATATGCAAATCTGATGACCCTTCAGCTCCACCCAGTGCTGCTTCTGCAGAGGTGGAACTTGTTCATTGGCTGCAGTGCGGTGGCCGAGGTGAAGCCTGTGAGATTCCACAAGTACCTTGCAGCCCTGCCCCATGGGAGTTTTTTTTTTCTTTTGGTTTTTCATTTTTCTCCCAGCTATGTACATGTGCCTCAACTCCCTCATCAGGAAAACAGGCACAATGACATCTGGAATGTCTGGGAGGAGGGCTTGGGAGCCTGGAGCACCGGCAGCCATAGGAGACCCCTCCATAACTCTGCTTCCTTCCTGTATTTACTGATTGCTTCCCTTTTGAAGCTCTAAGGGATCCTGAAGTGACTTAGTCTCTGCTCTCAAGCAGTCTCAGGGGGTTGAGTTCCCTTGGCCACTAGCCCAGGCTTGAGTTTGCTTCTGACCAAGAGAAGCTGGCCTGTCTTTTGGTACTGCCTCAAGGCCTGCTCAGTGCCTAGAGCCCAGAGTGGAGAGATGGTCCTCCCTGGGTGGGCTGGCAGACTGCCGAGCACTTGTGTGGATATCACACCTTGACATTTTCCCAGCGGCTCCTCTGGGAAGTGGCTCTGCAAGAAAGGTGAGGTGAAGTCCCAGCTCCGTTTCACTTGCTCTGTGTCCTTCGGCAGACACCTTAACCTCTCTGTGCCTTTCGCGTCTTCACCTGTGAAATGAATGAAATAAAAATAGCTCTACTTATAGGAAGCAGTTCCAATGTACCTTAACATATGCCTGGCACATAACAAGTTTCCCAAAGTTAAGAAAACCGAGGAAAAGAAGGAAAAGTTTTCTTGGAAACTGAGTCAGAAAAATGCCTTCCTTAAGGTCACTCAGTAGAAAGCAACAGAGCCAGGCATGAATCCTAGGGACAATGCACCTTTAATCGTGACTGGTCTTGCTAGCTTTATGACAAGATGATTGTAAGCACCGGCAGCCAGTCTCTGGCTGCAAGCCTCTGTCTCCCAGGCAGACCTGTCTCTGGGTATCAATAAGGCAGCTTATTGTCCTGCCCTGTCATACTCCGTGTTTTAAATAACGAATACTAATAGAACACTGGGAAGGTGCCTCTCACTTTAAATATCAACATATTCAACCCTGAGTTTGGAGCTCAGGTGTTCCCATTCTCCACAGGAGAAAACTGAGGCATAGGAAGACTAAGTGCATGACAACCCCAAAGGCCCCAAGGACGCAAGGGGTAGAATGAAAATCCAAACCCTGGCAGGCTGGCTGCAGAGTCACTGTGGAAAGCTGTGTGCTGTAACCCACGCTGATGAATCCAGTATTTGAGAAGCCATAGGATGCAGGAGGATGTCCATGGGTTCAAAGCTGGCCACACCGCAGTCCTGTCTGTCTTCAAACATTAAACAACACAAGTCTAAAGCAAGTCACTGCTTGAGGGCGAGGATGCCCCGGCTCCTCCAGTGAAAGTGTGAGCTGGATGGATGGATGTGGCACGTGATGACAAGAGTGGATGAATGAGTGGGCAGGTGAAGGGAGGAAAGAAGGAAGGACAGAAAGGAGGGAGAGAAGGAGGGAGGGAGGGAGGGAGGGAGGGAGGGAGGGAGGGAGGAAGGAAGGATAGAAGGAAGGAAGGATGGAAGTTACACTCGGGCGCTGGCCATGAAAAGGGAGAAATGAGACAGATTTGAAAGCAAACTGACCAGGCTGGGAGAGGAAAGCAACAGGGAAGGGACGGGAGGCAGCCTTGGATGACTCGCAGCAGTTTGGACTGGGTGACTGGATGATGAGGTCATTCACCAAATGGGAAGCCCACAGGAGGGACAGCATGCAGGCCCGTGGAGAGAGGCCTTGATGAATCCAGTTCATGATGAGTTCGTGGTGTCTTTGCTGCAGGACAGCCAGGGGCCGTGCTATAGCAGGGTTCGAGGAGGGAGGTGGGCCCTCTGCCCAGCCCCTTCCCGTCTATCCCCTCCCCTTCCATCTCACACGAAGCCTCTGGCCCCTTGGCCTTACTCTTCCCACTGGGAAGGAAGGGAAGGGATCTTTGATGGTGGGAATAGGAGGGGTGGACTATTCTAAACCAAACAAACGCATACACAGTGCCTGCTTGTTGCCGATCCGCGTGCCTGGCTCTGGGCACATGTAGGCTGTCTTCCAGGGCAGACCTCCCCCCACCACCCGCCGGCCTCTGCCGCCTGCTCCCTGCCAAGGTGAGCTCTGACAGGGCGACTTGTCATCTTTTCAACACCTCATTTTTCCCTCCTTACTCACTGCCCGGGGAGAGGTCCTTCCTGTTTGCACACCTCGGGGGGCTAGGCCCTGAGGAGGAACAAAAACAGCCTTCATGGTGAAGGGGGAGGGGAAAGCAAGGGAGAAAGCCCAGGGAAGAGGAAGGGGAGAGATGGGCTGAATAGGAGGGAAGAAGACAGAGCCGAAGCCACCCCCTTCCTTGCCCCCTCCCGCACACAAGCCCACATGCACGCCGCCTGCACCGTGTCCTGGCCCTGGGTGGCCGATTCCCAGGTCAGCTCACTCCTTCAGGACCCAGCTGCACGTAGAAAGCAGCTGTGTGTAGAAACTAGCCACTAGCTTGCCTTTCCTACCTCCAGCTCGGGCCCAGGGCGGCCCATCTCAGAACTCTCAGAACTCCTGGTCTTTTTCCACCCCCCCCCCCCCCAGTCAGCCAGGTTCCCAGGGCTTCTGTCGCAGCTCCCCCTACCCCCCACTGCTTTCCTCTGAACCCCCAGGTCAGCTAGTCTGGACCCTCTGGCTCAAAGCCCAGGGCTCCTTCGTCTAACATCCCTCTCTCTCTTGGGAGCCCCACCCCAACCACTGCCAAGCAGGTAGTCCTCTCGCCTTTCGCCATTGCTGACAGCTCCAAAGCCTTCCAGTCCACCAAGTCTGGTGTGTCTTCCAGCCCGCACCCTCCCCCATTCAGCTCCCACGTGGGGAGCCCAGCTCCCAGGCCTAGGCTGCCCCGTTCACCGAGCCCTCCTCCATTGTCTGGGCCTGTCACTCAAGCATGGCATTAGCATTTCTAAAGCCTTTTCCTAGACGCCGCTTCTGCCCAGGCTGGGCAGAAGAACTTAGCCCTATAGAACAAGGAACAATTAAAACGAGCCTTGGAGAGCACTTTAGAGTATATAATTCACTTTTCTATATAGCCATTTCATTTACTTCTCCCAACAGCCTTTAGCTGTGGGACGCTGACATGGAGAGAACTTTGTGAGTTGCCCAAGGTCACGAAGAGTGTTTCCAAAGCCAACTCGGGTTTTCTGAAGACAGGAAGGTCATTCTTTGCACTCCTCTACCTTGTCTCTGTCAGGCCCAATTTGCTTCTGTTTGGCCAGGCCATTTTAAAAGCCTTTCTTAAAAGGTGGGCTCCGTAGATCGTAGGGGAGGAAAACATGCTAGATTCAGTCTGTGAGGGCCTTAGGATGGCTTCCCTGCTGCCTGTAAACAGTCAGTCAGCTCAGAGACTATATCTCCTTTAAGCTGTCACTGGGGGTAACAGGCCTTGACCCAAAATGGCCTAAAATACAGCCAGGAAATGGATAAAGGTTCCCAAGGCAGATGGCCAGCTGCATATTCCCGTTCTTCCCCTTAGCAACTTTGTAGCTTTGGGTGAGTTTTCTTCTATACAAGGAAGATACTAATGCTATCTCCTAGGGTTACAGTGAGTCTTATATGAGTTAATAGACAGAAGGACACAGATCAAGGACTAGAAGTCCTACCAGATCCTGTTATTAGTCACAGTTGTCCTGGGGTCTGAGTCAGGGGAGGGCTGAAACTCTGTTGTCACGGAGCTTAGAATTCAGAAACTAGCTCTGCCACTTACTGTGTGGCTTTGGTTAAATGGCTTACCCTCTCTGGGCAGCCAAATCCTTATCAGTAAAATAAAGATAATAAGTAGTTCTTACTTCCCAGAGTTGTGAATGCTATTGAGATAATATGTTTCCTATGAGTTTTGTTGAAGACTTCATTTGGGGAGCTGGGAGTGGTGGTCCTCTTGCAGAGGACCGGGGTTCATTTCTCAGCATCCACATAATGACTCAAGTTCTTGTAACTCTAGTTCCAGGGGATCTAATTCCCTCTGGCCTGCATAGGCACAAGAGAGAGAGAGAGAGAGAGAGAGAAAGAAAGAGAGAGAGAGAGAGAGAGAAGGAAGGGAGGAGGGAGGGAGGAGGGGAGGGGGGAGGGGAGGGAGAGGGAGAAAGAGAGAGAGAGAAGGAGGGAAGGGGGAGGGAGGAGGGGAGGGAAGGGAGAGAGAGAAGGAGAGAGAGAGAGAGAGAGAAGGAGGGAGGAGGAGGGGAGGGGAGGGAGAGGGAGAAAGAGAGAGAGAGAAGGAGGGAAGGGGGAGGAAGGAGGGGAGGGAAGGGAGAGAGAGAGGGAGAGAGAAAGAGAGAAAGATGCTCCCATGGAGCAAAGCAGACTTTTTTGAACCCCACCCCCTTCACCACTGAGCATCACTGGCAGAGAGACTAGACAGAGGACAAGCATTTCCTGTGGTCACACTGTTTCCCTAGGATGGTAGAGGACCCATGGGAGCCCACAACAAGGATGCTACTGTCTGCATAGTCTGTCACAGACCCGGGATCTGAGACCATTCTTGAAACCGGTCTCAAGGCCAAAGTCCATCCAAGCAAAATGGCCTACATTTTTGAGGTAGGGTTTTGCTGTTTACCTTAGGTTGGCTGGTATTGAACCTATGATGCTTCTGTTCAACCTTCCCAAAGCTAGGATTATAGGTTCATACCAAGATGCCCAGCTTAAAGGTTCATTTGTCTGTGTCTTCATACACAAAGTTGTTACCTCTCTGAAACATACACTGGCACAACCCACCTGTATGGGATGTGCAGTTACTGAGTTACTGAGGACATTTGGTTTCATTTCATGAACTAGAAGCAAGATACCTAGCTTGAGGTGTGATGGCAGGCAGAGGCAGGAGGGTTGTGAGCCTGACTCTCTCCTCCAGGAGGAGCCAGCCTGACCTATAATATTGGAAATCTGTCTCTGAAACAAAACAAAACAAAACAGAAAACCAGAAAAGACCTCTACTTTGGTTCCATTGCTCCAGGTAAATTATAACTAGCCCGCATCACTTTAAAATTATGTCTCTTCAGATCTCTGGCTGAAAAAGCAGTAAAAACATTCACCTAATGCAAAAAGAGTTTGGATTAGGCCACTGAGGTTGAGCTGGGCCTGGTGGTAGGGGCTTAGTGGTCACAGTAGAGTATAGACTTCCCAAGAGTAAGGCAGGAGAGATGTCACAGTGAGTGAAAGAGCTTGCTGCTTATATGAGAGAAGAATAAATAAAAAAAGAGACAACTTGATGCTTAAGCATAAGGAACCTGTGCTCAAGTCTCCAGCACGCTCGGAGCCACAGCACTACCTAACAGAGGGACACAGGAGTCCCAGCTCTAGGTTCAGTAAAAGACTCAGTCTGAAGGGGGAAAAGGCAGGAAGTGATAGAGTAGGATACCTAACATCTTCTGGTTTCTATATGTGTAAATACCTTCACACACAGGTGCACAGACATCCTTACACATACACAATAAATAAAAATTTGAAAAAGAAATTAAACATTTAGAAGATTTAAAAAGGTGTATGTAGTCTGTCAAAGTAGATTTTTCCCCCAAGTGTTCTAATCTCTAAAACATAAAGTCTGTATCCAAACCCGTTTGCAGGACACGGAGGCAGACATGCATGGGTGAAGACAGAAATCCAGAAGCAGCACATCTAGATAGGCCTGGTACACCTCCAGGCTGGTTGCTGCTTAACTCATCTGTGAAATATGTGACCTGAGTCTTTGCACAGATTTTGGTGTCTGTTTATGACAGTCTGAGGTCAAGTCCTAGCACCCACTGTCCATGAAGAAGGAGGGTGGGTGTTCCATCTGACTAGGAATCACTCCGGGAGAGGTACCAGAGACCACATTTTTAATGGAGAAATAGCCTTCCCAGTGCTCACGATGCTTCTTAAGTGCTGGCTCTTATTCTGACTCCTCTGATAACTGGATGTCTATCAAGGGTGGCAGAGTTGTGAGGCCAACCACTTCATTGCATAATGTCACTGTAATATCGAGACAGAAGCATATTTACTGAAGCTGTTTAGTAACTTAGCATCAGAACCCAGAGTAGGACCCAGGTCTCTTAGCTCCCAAGGGAATAGCTTTTCCAAAGCCCTTGCACAGCACAGCAGAGCCACTCCCATTCTGTTTCAGTTCTCTGCACCCTGGAATCTGTGTTGTTCCATAGAGTAGCTGTATAAACCGAGCACATGACCGCTACCATGAGAGGACAGAGACAGAGGGACAGAGAGAGCGAGAGCAAATTAAGAGAGTAAACAAGAGAGCCAGGAGAGCCCACGGCAGACGTGGCAGGGTTCTGAGGGACTGAGAAGCTGGGGGAGGGGAGGCCCACGAGCCAGAGAAGTTTAGGGTAGGTGGTGAGGCTAGGAGAGCTGAGCCGGGAGCAGCAGGTACTGAGGCATGTGCTTTGGTGTGCTTTGGTGTGCTAATAGGCGCCACAGGTAGCCAGTGGTCCGAGTTTCTTTTGAACCTGACTGTAGCCACAGACACTGAAGTTGAAGGCCTTGGCTTCCAGGAATAACAACACAACAAAGGGCATTCCAACAAATTGGAATTGAGCTGTGATTCGCACCCCTTTACAATGATAACATATCCAAATTAATTATATTTTGGATAAGTGGGCTAAAATTAGTAAGTTAATTTTACTTGTTAAATTTAGTTTATAGAAAGTTCTAGTTCTCTTGCATGTCATTGTGCTCCATCTCCAGCAGGAGTTAACAATGTTACCAGCTTTAAAGCACTAACAGGGTATAGACATGGGACCTGGAGAAGCAGAACTCGGCAGGACACCGAAACACCCGCAAACAGAGCTTCAGAGGGCGGGGTGGACTGCAGGCTGGGGTCGGAGAAGAACCTCTGGCACAGCTGGGCATAGGTGGTGCATACCATTAATTCCAGTACTCCAGAGGAGGAGTCTGAGGCAGGCAGGTGGATTTCTGGATCTAGAGAGCAAGTTCCAGAATAGACAGGGCTACACAGAGAAACCCTGTCTCAAAACAAACAAACAAACAAACAAACAAAACCAAAAACCTAAAGGGATGGCCAGCCAGTCTGGGCATGGGGTTTAGAGACTGGGTTTCAAGCCTGGGAGAATTGAGAATAGCGGACAGAAGGGGCTGCGAGGCTGTTGTAGTAGACATAAGGGACATGGTGTGGCAGTGGGCTGTGCACTGAACTGTACTAGCCCTGACTATGACACTAGACAAGTCACTTAGCCTCTCTGTGCCTCAGATTTCTTACCTGCAGAAATGGGAATATGGCCAAGGGAACAAGTAACGCTCCCAGCATGGTGTGTGCCACATACCGAGGTCTCCAAAGGTGTTAACTGTTCATCTCAGCCTTCAGGATTAGTCCTTGTTAGGAAGTAAGTACTGCTTTGCCACCTTACATCTCTATCTCTTCCTATAGTCCTAGGATGGGGTGCTGGCTTATAACTTAGGGGGACTAATAACTCGGCACACTAGCTATTAGGTGGGAGTCCCCAGCTAAGAAACGAGTTGTTGTGAAATCAGTTGCAGGTGGTGTTCACACCCAATGCAGAGGTCCAGCGGTTCCAGGTGAGGCTGGAGCTAAGGTCCGAGTCCTCCCCAGGGCTCATTTCTGTGGCCACAGCAGTGGACACTGGCTCAGGAACGTAGGCAGCCTAAGCCGGCTGAAACTCTTCTATCTACTCTTTCTAGAAACATCCCTGGATGTCACAGGCCTTGTCCCACTCCTGCCTATGCATAGGGATTGTGGGTCTTGGCGCAGAGAGGGAAAAATCACATGGAGACATAGAAATCCCTCTGTCTATAGCTGAAATAACCAGCCCTAGCTTTTGCTGCAAAGCACAAAGCCAGAAGCAGCACTTGGGGCCTCGGAGTGCTGCCAGCTCAGTGTGCTGGTATAAGGAGGCACCACACCACTCCATTTGTATGCCCAGTCATGCCCAGGGGTTTGCTTTTCTTCCCCAGCAAAAGGAGGTTTCAGTCTGGGTCTGGCCCTTCAGTTAGCAGTGTCCTAGAGAGTGTGCCCTGCCTCCCCTCCCCCCCATGTTTGGGGCCTCATAAGGAGGAAAGCACAAGTGTCAATAGTAACAACAGAACAAAAAGACTAAGGAAATATTTTTTAATATCCAATCAATCCAGTGAAGCAAGAGACCCCAGCTAAGGAGGCTCGGAGAGGCTGGGATGGTCTAGTCTGAGGAAGGGAGTGATTTCTGGGTCCCCCATGGCTAATATTCCCTCTCAACTTCAGAAGTGGGAGAGATGACTGGCCCATCTGTTTAGAATTTACTGCAAGGAGAAAGAGAGATGGGGGGGGGGAGGAATGAAGAAGATGTGTGTGTGTGTGTGTGTGTGTGTGTGTGTGTACGCACGCAGAGAGAGGAGGAGGTCATTTCTGTCCCCAACATGTTCCTTATCATGACCTTGGCAGCACTGGGGTTCACTAACAGCAGTTAGGATTTTTCAAACTGTTTTGGGGCAAGCTCTTTGAGCAGCCAATAGGCCATCTAGACTGCTAGTCATTTGATTTGCTTTGATCTGATTGTGGGACTGGGGATTAAACCTAGGATTTCTCACATGTTGGGCAAGCCCTCTGCCGCTGGCTGAACTCTATCCCCAGTTTTCTTTTTCTTACATTTTCTTAGCATTTTAAGACATGGGTCTCACTGCCTTGACCAGGCTGGGAGTGAACTCTCTGGAGCCTAGGAAGGTTTTGAAAGTTTGGTCCTCCTATGTTAGTCTCTGGGATAACTGAGATTATGGTGCTCCACCCATCAGACCTACCTCAGGCTGGTGGTCTACCAGATGCTTCTGTGAGCAGTGTATGTGTGCATACGCCGTGAACAAACATGTCTACGTCACAGAGTTTTCTATGGACTCTATGTGTGTGTGTCTCTCTCTCTGTCGCTGTCTCTATCTGTCTGTCTCTGTCTCTGTCTCTGTCTATGTGTGTGTGTGTGTGTGTGTGTGTGTGTGTGTCCCCGCCCCGCCCCCTTGGAATCCAGAGACTATCCACAGATAGCCTGAGGTCTACTTCGGGCTACAATGTGTGCTCCCTCTCCCAGGCCTCAGGTGGTGTAGGTAGAGACTTGGGTTATAAGAGAAAACTTGACCACGCAGGCAAGCAGAAGGGAGAGGAGGGAGGAAACCCCTGGTGTGATGGGGACAGCCCAGCTAATAGCCTAGTTGCCTTTGCCCAGGTGCTTTCCATTCAGACACACTGCCCACAACGCACTGTACATGCTTGGAGCTGGCCAGGGCAGGAGGACGCTGGTAGAAGTCCTCTCCTAGGGAGCTGTGGTTGGACAGTGAAGGTGCAAAGGACACTGCACAGATCCAAGGAGGCAGGTTTGAGCTGTGCTGGAGAGAGAGAGAGAGAGAGAGAGAGAGAGAGAGAGAGAGAGAGAGAGAGAGAGAGAGAGAGAGATGCCTGTGCTTGTACATTCATCCAAGGCCTGATCTGTTACCCTTCTCTGGGCCTTGGAGTCCCTGTATCTCAAGGAGGGGCTGTGCTCTGGTATCCCTGCTGCCAGTTCCGATTAAGTCAGGACTCACTGAATCCAGATATAGAGATTCTATTCATGTCTGAGGCCATCTTTGGATCCTTTACATCTGAGATTCAGTGGGACCTCCCAGAGCAATCATCCTTCCAGGCAGCACCCCTCCCCTAACTATGCTAAGGAGAGGAATCTGTAGGAACTTGTCTTTGGAGGAAGGGGCAAGCTCCCCCCTTCATCTTTCCCATCTCACCTGCACCTCCGGAAGTCCTTCCTGTATCTCTCTTTCATCCCTTCTGTATATTTGGGTTCTCCTGAAAGGAGTGTCTCTAGGGTCCCATTTTGAATTTCTTTTGTTTCCCCCAACCAAGGAGAGGAAGAATCTGACTGCACATCTGTTTGGAATTTGGGGTGGGGGTAGGGAAATGAGGCAGCTCACTTCTGCAGCACTCCATGAGTTCCAGGGCAGGGGAGGGAGGACCTGGGAAAAGCCAGAGCCTTCTGCCATCCCCTCCTCCTGTGCCCCCCATGGTCCCTGTCAGCTGCCTCTTTGGCCTTTCTCATCTCTGAAACAAACAAACAATCAGGAGGCAAACCTGAAACCTTGTGCTGAGACGGTAAACAGCGCGGCCGGCTGGGCTCCGGCCTTAATGGGCCCCAGCCCTGGCCTGTCTGCTCCCGCCCGTCCTGCCTCCAATGTGTTTCTGATTTGTACTGAGCTAGCGGCTCTGCCACGCTGAATGTGGCAGCTGCCTCAGCCCCGCCTCTCGGGAGTGCAGGGGTGGGAAGGTTGGGAGAAGTGGGAGGAGGGGACCCCACCTCTTCAACCAGCTTGGTGCAGAGGCCGTGGCAGGAACTTCGGAGCCATATACCCAGACTTGGTCAGGGAAGGGGGTGGCAGTGCGGATGGATTTCATCTGGCTATAAACAAACATGCTTCTCATTTAAGGACCCAGGGGTGCCAGTCACCAGATCCCTCTTTCCCATTTTCCAGGGGGCAGGCAAAGCAACAATTGAAATAAGGATGCTTGGGGACTGAAATGGGTTCTTTTCATGGAATCCTACCTCCCCCAGAATGGTGAGAATTTTCTGAAGGTGGGAAGGGCAGACGTGGGCAGGAAGAGAATGAAGTTCCCTGGATACTTGCGTCCAGAAGCTCTGTGAGGGTATGTGCACAAGAAATTCTTCCGGAAACCTGAGGGTCAAGGGCCAGGGAGAGTTTAGTGTTTGTGACCTCTGACGCTAAGTCCCAGAGCCAGAGTCTGGATGGCCTAGGATCATGGACCATTGGGCCTAGTTTCCCTAGGGACTTTTGTGATGGAGCAGTCCAGTGCCCATCAAGAAGGTGACCTTTGGTGGCCTGACCCCCAGCCCGACATTCCCAGGAGCATCTCCTTGTAGGCTCGGCTTACACATTGTGGCAGGTTCTCTTGCTCTTTGGTCCTTCTGTTAAACTGTAACAGGTTCTCACATTGACAGGGACTTCTGAGAAGACAAGAGTTGGTAAATTACTTGGGATCAAAGGAGTTTTCTTCTGACCACAGGTGGTGGCACATGCCTGCCATCCTAAACAGGCTAGTGAAGAAAGATGGTAAATTTGAGGCCAGCCCAAGCTACACAGTGAGACACTGACTCAGGCCTTAAGTTGAGGCTGGGAATGTGGCTCAGTTGGGAGAGTGCTTGCCTAGCGATGAAGTCCTGGGCTCAGTCCTTAGCACCGAAAAAAACTGGGTGTGGTGGCACACTTGTAATCTCTGCACTTGGGAGGTAGAAGGACTAAAAATTCAAGCTAAACAGCAAGTTCCAGGCCAGTGTGAGCTCCATGATACTGCATCTCAAACATATAAATAACATATAAGAAGAAAATGCCATATCTCAAAAATATAAGTAACAAGAAAAAGAACTGCAAATATTTTTTCCAAATCACACAATATAGTCAATTTTTACCTACTTCCTCCATCTTCTCCAGATCCTTAAGTCAATGCTAACCATCTCAGAGGCTTTTGTGTACTTGGGATTAAAACTAAGATTGAGGCCAGGATCAATGTGGTCAGGGGTAGGGGTGCACACCTTTCATCCCAGCACTAGAGGGGCCGAGGCTGGGGGGTGGGAGACTGTGAGTTTAAGGCCAGACTAGAGTATATAATGAGACTCTGTTGAAAGAAAGAAAGAAAGAAAGAAAGAAAGAAAGAAAGAAAGAAAGAAAGAAAGAAAGAAAGAAAGAAAGAAAGAAAGAAAGAAGGAAAGAAGGAAAGAAAGAAAGAAAGAAAAGGAAGAAAGGAAGAAAGAAAAGAAAGAAGGGAAGGAAGAAATGAAGAAAGAAAACCCAGAAAAGAGGAAGGGCAAAGCCCTGGCTCTCTGCAGACCTCCCCAGCCCATGTGGTGATGTCTCAAGCTTGGGCTGTGTTAATTATCCAACCACTGCTCTCCCAACCTAAAGATTGGATCTGACCAGAAGGTAGGCCCCCAGGGGGAGCAGTCCAGTCCAAAAAGCAAGGCATTTTGGCTGCCTCCTTCCTAGACCCCAACTCACAGGAATGTGGGAGGTGGGGGGAGCAGGATGTCCTCTGGAAAGCAGCCCCTGGGACCCTGTGGCTTTGTGGCTGTTCATTCCCCCCTCCTGCTTTTTCCTCAAGTCCTGAATACTTCCCACAGTGTCTAGCCAGTTCAACTTATGCAAGCAGCATTGTATGTTAAGAAGGAAAGTTCCCATCACTAGTATATGCATACCTCTTCTCTGGTTGCAACACCAAACCTGACTGAGAGATGGGAAAATGAAGACCCTGTCACTTACCCTGAGTGTCTGTGTCTATACTACAAGTACTTGCACGCGGGTGTATTTGGTGGAGAGCAAGAGGGAGCCTAACCCTTTCATTTTGAGAGTGAGAAACACATGCTTTAGCCTCTGTAACATCGGAGCACACAGGACAGGATTGGGACCCTTAGCCCCTTTCTATACATGCTGTCTCTATGGCCATGTTTCCTATGTCTCTCCTATACTCAGAAGCCACCAAACCTCGTATCCCAAGCCTCTGCACACTTCAGGGACTACAAGGGATATGATAATGGCAGCAGAGAGGTGACATTTAGGGTACCAAAAGGCTACGCAAGCCAGAGGAGAGAAAGAAAAAAAAAAAAAAAAAACCTCCTAATTGACCCCTATCAGTAATGGCTTCCAGAATCATATACTTCATGTTCCTGTCTGATCTGAATCTCAATTTCTCATCTAAGACCTTTTGTAGAAGGAGATGTTAGATTATACATGGTCACCAAAGGGCCCTACTTGGTAGGTTCCACTCTGACAGGATGACTAGTACAACTAGCAGTACCACTAGACTCCACTGCTTTCCCAGGGGTTACTATCTTTTAGAAACCCTTCCCTGAGTAGCCAGTGACATTAAGCCAGCTTTGGTTTTGACATGGTCTTAGTTAGGCCCAGGCTGGATCAAGGAGATATATAGTATTAGAGCTCATTCATTCATTCATTCATTCATTCTCACAACCCTCTGATAACCCTGTACTGGTACCCACAGGATGCCCAGAAATGCCCAGCTTCATCTGGCTCAAAATATTTGTTTTATTAAATTTCTATTTATTTAATTATCTGCCTGAGAGTGCGAGTGAACATGCATGTGGAACATCTACCAGGGGCTGATTCCCACCACCTTCTTGAGACAGGGTCTCTCTTGATGTTCTTGCAGCTGCATGTCTTACCCTCCCATTTTGCAGTGGGAGTGCTAGAGTTACAGAGAGATGTGTGCTACCACCTCCAGCTTTTTTGTTATTTTTAAATGTAGGTCCAAGCCGGGTGGTGGTGGTGCACGCCTGTAATCCCAGCACTCTGGGAGGCAGAGGCAGGTGGATTTCTGAGTTCAAGGCCAGCCTGGTCTACAAAATGAGTTCCAGGACAGCCAGGGCTATACAGAGAAACTCTGTCTCGAAAAAAAAAATCCAAAACAACAACAACAACAACAAAAACCCTAAATGTAGGTCAGGGTCAGGAAGATGACTCACCAGACTTGCATGGTTAGTTCTTTTACCCAAATGAGCCATCTCCCAGCCCCAGCCCCAGCCCAAAAGATTTATCAGCTTCACACTTCTCTGGCTTATGAACATGCCTCCCTCTCCCCTCTGTCCCCCTCCCCCCCCAGATCATCTCCAAAGCAGTTGTTCACTACTGCCACCCAAGCCCTCTGCCGAGGACCACTTGACCTCTTGAATGACATATTTGGGGTGGCAACTTGGGTGTGCTTCTGCTCCTACCTTCTTTCTACAAGAACAGGTCTCCAGGCACTCCATGCTCAAGAGTTATCTCCTTTAGGCTGTGAAGCCATGTCTCCTGTCTAGTCCTCCAAAACATGGCAACAATCCTTGTTTGCTTTGTCTAAGGTGTGCCTGGGCTTCCGGCCTCCTAGCCAGAGCCTTCTGGATTCATCTGATATTCATACCCACCTTTATCTGCATCCCAGTTCTGTGCCATGCAACCTTACCATATTCCCAACCCCTCCCCTCGCCAGTACCTTCAAGTGCTTCTGTGCACAGCCGTGGGCAGCCATAGCAACAAAGAGACATGGGTACAGACAGCAGGGTTTGCCTGGTACATCAGTTTAGGTGCATGTAAGCAAGGAAAGCGAAGGAAAAGGAGTGGAGGGGAAAGGGTGGGGAGGTGCCAGGGAGTGTGCGTGGCAGAGTGCATGTTGGGGGAAAGCCAGCTGGGGTAGATGTCAGACTGAATGGGCCGGTGTGTGGCTCCATGTGTGACCCTCCCAGCAGCTGTCAACCTGCATTAACACACACATGGGCGAGCCTACTCTTAGATTCAGGAGGCAGCAGGGTAGATGGGAGGGTGGGGAGACATCCTGACTGTGAAAACAGAAGAGGTTTCTGGTCTGAGCTTTGCCACCAGATCTCTTAAGTTTCTTTCCCTAGTCCGGGCCTCAGTTTCTCCATGTCTGACTGGAGAGGGTTGAACTAGGGATCTAGGGATCTCTAAGGACCTTTGGCAGCTTTAATATACATGCCCCAGTTCCTTGATGATTTGCGTGTGATGGCAGATTCAGAAAGGCTTCATTCCAGAAGCAAGACACCAGGGAAACACGTGCAGAGCCACCTCTGAAATATGGATGAAACTTCCATTACTCTGCCATAACTTCCAGCTCCTGCTCTGCATACGTCTGTCTTCTGAAACCAAAGGAAGGGCAGAAGCAAGGCGGGTGGATTGCCTCTGAGCACCCCTCTTGGTTAATGAGGGGTGGAACAAGAGACCCAGCATTAGCCCTGGACCCAGGTAGGTCCCTGAGGTTGCTTGAGGTTCAGACATGGAGAGGAGGTTGCGGAGGAATAGAGAGCCCTTGCCTGGCTAATAGCTGTAAGGGCCAAAGTAGTGTAATGAGAGCTTGAACATCTCTGGAGATTCAGGAAGAACATGGTGTGTTTAGAAGATGAATAATACAGGAGACTCATACACAGCAGGGTTTTTGAAGATAAATTCATTTGCGGTTTACACAGGATTTTAAATCTGAATTATTACTACAATTGTATTGGGAGTAGTTTAGCAATGATGCGGATGTGTGTGAAATCTCCCCGTACAACCATTGGTACCACCACTACTGGACTGATTTTTAATCTTGACTTTCTCACTGGCTTCCCTAGATGATCCTAAGTCAGTCTCTCCACTCCCCCGTGCCTCAAGTTGTCTGTCTGTATAGTGCTGGAGAGGTGGGGAAAGGGGTTGAGGATGTTTTCCCCTGCTCAGAAGGACCTACCTAGGCAATTTATAAGCAGCCATTTCATTGTTCTTACAAGACCTTGAACTGCAGCTCCATTCATGTTGCTGTAAAAACAAGAGGTCCAGCCTGCACACAGGGGCAGGCAAGCTCTTTCCTAGCCTTGATTTGAGGTCAGAGAGGTACAGAGAGGTCACAGAGAAAGTGGTTGGCAGAAGCAGGCCCAGGTATCCCTCCTGGATCTTGGTCCGGTATTCTTCCACTGCCGGGCCCCCACCCCCCCATCCACCCAAATTTACCTCTGGAGGTTCTAGGAAAATGGGTGGGAACTAAGAGAGCTCTTAAGATCCACAGCTGGGTCTGAAAAGGTTAAATTCCCAGCTGGAAGCATTCAGCGAAGCTTCTAAAAACCGGGCAGTCCTTACAACTTGCAAATAAGTACTTCAGGCCACAGGAAATGATCCTAGACCACAAGGCTTGGGGATTGCACCGCAACAGTCCTGCGTGTCAGCACCGTGTAGGAGCAGCAGCCCGGGTAAGAGTAGCTGCGAGGCATCCTACCAGACTTCAGAGTTTAGACAGCCCTGGCCTGGGGTTTAGGCTCAGCTCTGTGATTTTGCTAAAGAGACATCCCCCCTCCTCAAAGAACCCTCTGCTCAACGCCTTTGTGAATTGATAATGATGGACGGTAGTCCCTCGAGTTTTCTGCAAGGCCCCACTGGCCCAGTGGATGTGCAAAAGTTTTGAAAGCTTTCAACTGCCCACTCACTCTGTTCTGGAAATGCTGCACATACGTATGACCTCTGGGTAACCAGAGGAGGTAACTCTGGCCGGTTTTAGGGGGGAAACGGAGACAGGTTGCTCGAGGTGGGGGGCAGTGGCAGCTGCGGGTGCCTGCAGCAACCTTTCCTGCTCTGCTGACCGGTGGGTTCTGAGGCACCGCTGAGGCCTGCAGGCTGGAATGCGGTTTCACAAAGCCGCCCACCTCGCCGAGCCGGCCGGACCGCGTAGGCGCTACAAGGGTGGTGGACAGGGGGACGGGGGCGGGGACAGGCCTCTGGCCTTTTCTCTGGGAAGAATCTCCTTCCAAGAGTGTCCCGGCTAGAACCCAGGATTTCCATTTCAATGCTCCCTGGCAAGCTGCCCTCCTCCGAACTCCGCTAAAGGCTCGCGGAAAAGCCTTTAAAAACACACTAATTACAAACAATTCCTGGGCCTCTCCCCATTTCCCTCCATGAGGCTCTGGGGGCGGGGCGGGCCGAGCGCCCAGGGGTCATTTACATGCGCCTGTCACCGCTCTGGAGTGAAAGCCCGCGCCAGCAGCCACACGCTGACCCCAGCGGGCCAGGACCTGAGCTCTTGTTTCCTTCCGGGTCCTTGAAAGCCTCACTGGACCGCAATGGCGGTGCTGGCGACTGTGGTGGGTGGAGCTGCGGGAACCTAGAGCAGGCACCTGGACAAAAGCTTCCTGACTCCCACAGCCAGTTGTATGTAAATGACTCCAAAACAGGTCCTGAAGCATCACCTGCCTTCAGTGACCTGGATTCCAGCTGTGGGCCCTCAACCCTGGTCTCCTTGCCTCTGAGGCTCCAGGAAGTAGGTCCCTTTGCCTTGGTGCCACAGGGCTATAGGTGAGGGTGGATTCTGTGCAACTTCTTCTTCTTTTTTTTTTTTTATTTTCTAAATTCTTCGTTTACAGCTGTGCAACTTCTTACCTCTGACTCCCCAGGGTTAGAGTGAGGCTTCTTTCCATAGTCTCTGAGCTGGCCAAGACCAACAAACCCCTTTTTGGAAGGTTCTGGGCTGTTCTAGCCTAATTTGGAGGACCCTCTTGGGGGCTCTTGGATAAAGTCAGGCTTGCTCACAGTAACCTCTATAGGCAGGGCCCCTCTGGAAGGGGTATGGAGGATGAATGAAAACTCATCTATTCCAGCTGGCGCCAGCTTATTGTTCATGAAAGGAATGTGAGACCTTGGGAGAAGGACACTAGCTCATGCCTCTCAAGCCTTTGGCTGATACAATGATGCTCAGAGCATAGACTCTGTGCCTGGAGCCAGTTAAATATTCACGGAGTATGTTAAATATTCGCTCATTTAATCTTTTAATCAGCCTCATGTTGAAGAAACAGATGCTCAGAGAAGTCAAGTCACTTTTCAAAGATTGTAAACTGGTAGGTAAAGAAACCAAGTTTGCATCTCAAACGAATAGGCAGAGATGAAAAAGTGGAGGACATTCAATGTCCCCTTCTAGCCTCCATACATGGGACAGAAAGATGGGGAGAGGGGTGTAAATATTTAAAATAAACTGCCTTGGAACCCAGATGGCTCCAGAGTCTTTATCACTGTGCCCCCCCCAAGACCAAATCTAAGAGAATGACTGTCATTTATTAGTGCCTACTCAAGTGTCAGCCATTTTACACACGTACTCACATGTTTACATCGATTCTACAAGGCAGACCAGATTGTCTATCTTCTAGAAGAGGATCATAGAGGTATGGAGGGGTATGTGACTTTTTCAAGGCCTTATAAGCAACAAAGATGAGATGTCAGATGTTGGTTCTGCATTGAGTACGCTCCCAAATGAAGCATCAAACATTCCACTTCTATATCTCTTGTGAGGCCCATGCTAGATGTGAGAGTGAGTGGAGTGTCTCTGTCTGCAGAGAACATGCCCAGCCACCTCATTTCCATCCCTCTTTCTCTGGGGAATAACCTCCCCAGTCCTCTTCTCATCAGGCTCCTAGTTGAAAGGGAGTGAGTCCTTTCAAAGACTTTTTGTGCTGAGTAAGTGTTGGCCTTCCGGCTCTGACAGCGTAACTGTTAAAGCTGAGCCATGGTTATTTGGTCCCAGGTGCACGAAACCGATCAGCTAACAAAATAAGATGGAGAAGCATCTTGTAAACTCTAGAGGACTATGCAGAGGTGGATGGGTACTCTGGAGATGAAGGCTTCCATCCCTAGCATTCTGTCATGACTTCATTACACATGTGTCTGCCACATGCGTTGGCACCACTACTGAAACATGCATACCAGCATTGGTAGGCTTCAAACAGATGGGTGGGAGGGCATTGTCCTTGCCCCTGAGTTGTGTCTCCTCTAGCCAGCCAGCCCGTACATATCTCCTTTACTCCTTCCTTTTAGGGCAATGTTTCCAGACTTGCTCCCTACCTAGGCAGTTAGGCAAAGTAGAAACATCACCTGGTTGGAATCCTGTAGACTTAGTTATCTTTGTTAAACTGTTTTGTATTCTTTCAAGTGCTGGGGATGGAACTCAGAGCCATGCACCTTCTTGAGAAGTACTGTACCACTGGGCTGTTGGGCTCAGTGGATTTAGTTAAGGTTAAGCATTGTACAGATTTCTAGCTTGTGTGATCTTAAGAAAATTCCTTCATCTCTCAAATGACAGTGATAATAGTACTATCTGGCTAGTTGGAGGTTCATATGAAAAATCACAATACGGGTTACAGATGCGAAAATCAAGAAAACCAATACTCCCCACTTCTCAGAGTGGGGGAGCTGGGGCTGGAACTTAGACCTTTGTGCACGCTAAGCACTTTATCACTGAGCTGCATACCTTGCTGAGCAGATAACTTGATATCAAGTAGCAAGGGACGAGAGGCAAACAATAGGCAGAGGGTGTCAGCTGTGACAGAAGTCAGTCATCCCCCCTGGATCTCCAGAACAGAGGTACTGCTCATAGTCTCAGAGGTTGAAGCAGCTTCACAAAGATGGTGCTTCAAGAAAGAATTATAGCAAACACATATACAGCATTTCTTAAATTTATTTTGTTGTTTATATGTAGTCGTGTGCATGCATGTATGTCTCTGTGTGGGTCTATGCACATGTGTGACTGCCTACAGAGAGCAGAGACATGAGACTCCATGGAACTGGAGTCACAGGCAGTTCTGAGCCACGTGATGTGGGGGCTGGGAACTGAACTCGAGTCTTCTGCACGAGTAACATATGCTCTTAACCTCTGAGGCATCTCTCTAGAACCCTTATGTTAATATTCATCATTTTCTGTTCTAATGCTTGATCTAATTTAGTCTCTTATAAGAGAAACCTGGCATTATGGGATAACTGTTTTTAGCCCCATTTTACAGACACAAAGCATAGAAGTCATTATCCTAGCTACATAATCAGGCACCTAAGAAGTAACTACTAACTCTCCCTCCCTCCCCCCCTCTTTCTCTCTCTCCACATTTATTTATTGTGTGTGCAATGCATGAACATGTGTGCTACACTATATGTGGAGGTGAGAAGACAACTTGCAAGCATTGGTTCTTTCATTCAAGGTGATAAAATTCAAGTTGTCAGGTTTGGCAGTGACTGTCTTTACCCACTGAGCCCTTTCATCAGTCCAGCACACTCTTTTGTTGGTAGCTCAGACTGGTCTCAAATTCATGTTCTTCTTGTTTTAGCTGCCAGAGTTTTGGGGCTATAACTGTGTATTACCCTGCTGTCCAGGAACTCAGAGAAAATTGACCTGTAATTTGTTTTCCTTTTTGCAGCACTGAGAGTAGAACCCAGAACTAGAGCCTTACATGATCTAGACAAAGGAAGACCCCACTCCTTAACCATTGAGCTGCATTCATCCCCAGCCAAGACTTAACCATCTTCTGATCCAAGATGCCTATGTTTGTAGAAGTTTACAAACATAGTGGAAGTGGAGGCCAAGTGTGGAATGTGACTTGAGCTCAGGAGTCTTGCTGGGGTTGGAGGATGAGCCAGGTGAGTGGGGCGTTAGAACCTAAGGGCCAATATGCCAGGCTTGGGAACTTGGATGTGACTCTCAAGGCAATGGCGAGTCACCAGCAGGTTTTCATTGGGGAAGGACACACAGAAAAGGTCTTAACTGCCTGTGGTGTGGAGGCTGCTCAGCAGAGGACGCACTCTGGTGGCAGAGAAATGAATGATAAAGGCAGCTTTTGTAGGGATGGAATGCTTGGGATGGATTCCAGAGCTATTAAGGAGGTAGCACTGGCAGGACATGGTAATTAATTAGATGGGAGAGGCGAAAGAAAGGGAGGAGCGAAGGTTTCTAGCTAGAAGCCTGGGTGGATTGTTGGGGTGAGATCCCACCCCTAGAGAAATGAAATTAGAATGTTCAAATGATACTGTTGGGTAGATTTGAGGAAGGGCAAATTGAATGTATCTGAACACATGTCTACGCAGGCTGAAGCTTAGAGGAGTGAGTAGTCCAGGCTGAGGTGACACAGGAGTCACTTGCTGAGGAGGTGGTGGAAGCCACAGGCATGGTAGAGAGTATCCAGTGGGGAGCATCGATAGGGTGGCACATTTTGAAAATGGTCCTTGGAGGGCCCCAGCATTGAAGGAGCTTGCTGACGAAGGGCCTGGGAATGAAAGAGACTGAGAAAGATTATATAAAGCAGGGAACAAGAAGTAGAGAGGTAAGAATTGGGGAATAGAGGGCCATGAAGCAGGAGCCCGTCAGGCGTACCAAATGCAGCCGAGAAGCTTCTGGTTTGCTTGCTATAATTAGGTCTTTGCATCCTCAGCGAGAAGGATGGGTGCTAATGTCAGGGAGGCTGACAGTAGTGGTCTGGGGAGCCAACAGCAAGGAGAAAAGCCTACAAGTCCAAGGAGACCCTAGGAAAAGGAGATCGGAATGGCAGCTAGGGGGAGACACTAGGTCATGGGGGAAGCTGAGCTTGGCTAATGGAAATGTTGGTCTCTTCCTCCTGGCTATTTTTTTCTCCCTGCCTCTCTTCCTAACCCCCAAACTTGGGTCTCTGCCCTGGGCATGCTGGGGTTTGTCCATGCCTTTCAAAGTGCCGGGCTCTCCACCTCTCCTCCGGCTCCCTCATGGCTTCCAGCAGAAACCTCCCTTCCTTGGCTCTGGACTAAGCCCCTGAGAGAGCTGATGAGATAGCAATTAGGCCAGTTGCAACGGCCATGCGTACACATCTCTGTGCCAGGGCAGGCCTGCTGGCACTCTGTCAAACTCTTCTGGGGCCAGCCTCATTGCATGGTCTCTTTCCTGTGTGACCCCACCACCATTGCCATCCATTGAAGGAGCATCCACAGGAATAAGGGCTAGAGAGGTACAGTCTTAAGTCTCAGCCCCCCCCCCCCCACCCATGCCCTGTGACGGGAGTTGAGTGGCTATCCATTCATAAAAGATAGATACAACTCTCCCAGCCTCAGGACCAAGCTGGTACCCACCAGCTGAAGGGCAGTCAGGGGAAAGGACAAGGGTAGAGGCGGGCCTTCGTCCCACATTCTTGCCCTTTGCATCCTATGTGACTCAAGATGCTTTCCCTTTCCCAGGCTGCTGTGTCTCCCCCTGTACAAAGCTTCTAGGAGATGCCAGGCCCTCAGGAGAAATCTGCCTTTGTTAGACTGATTCTTTGGGGCTTGCCTGCTGAGTTCTGTGGCTGTAAGGGCCTGATTTTTCCATAGGCTTTTGGACATTGGTCACAAAGGTTTCATAGTCCTGCTACTCATCCATCTCCCATCTCTACCTAAACTATAGCACACCCCTCTTCCTCTTTTACATGCGTCCTTGCTGTGGGCAGTCCCTGGCTTCAATCTCAGCCTCTCCAAGTTGATGAATCCTAGAGCTACCATAAAATGTTCATGTATCACAACAGTGCTTGGCAGAAGAAAGAGCACAGATACTGGAGTTGACTCTGTATTTTACAGTGGACTGTCTCCCATCTTTCCCCAAGGACTGCAAAGCTGCTTGTGTGTGGAGACAAAGGAGGGACAGAGATGCTGGAGATCAGCCCCGCTCTCCCACAGCACCACCATCTGGGAGAAGACCCAGTGTCATCCTGGAAAGCTGGGGAGGGGAAAGGAAGCCGAAGCAGAGATGCACCACAGTGTGTCAGAGATGGCAGTGTGTCAGAGACGGTACTAGGCTTTGGGAGCAGGAAGAAGGCTCAGGAAACACAAGGAGAACAGAGCCTGTGGCATAGAGAGGGACTCACCTGTCCTGGCACGGATGGGACTGGAGAGGTATGGGAAAGACATCCTTGGGGGTGGTAGCAGAAAAGCAGGGAAGTGTGTGAGCCGCAGCTGGAGGGCAGGAATCAACAGTTGCTTGTGGCTTACCTGGCAGAGATGGAATTTCAAGTGGGTTAGCCAGAGCTGGGCTATTAACTGGTAACAGAGGTTTGAAACTGTCTTCACTTCTGTAAAGTGGGTATAATAACCTGTGCTTTATAGGCTTGGTGTGTGGGAGAAATGGCAGCATGCCTATAAACGGGCCTTGAACATATCAAGGTCTATGCCCATGGGAAAGATTGCTGTTATTTAGGGCCCTTGGTCTGGTCCCAGATTTCAAGCTACCATCATTAGGCTCCACCAGCTGGCACTCCTTGCCCAACTTCTAACCACTACTTGCTTAGTATCTCCCAGGGAGTGCCTGATAGGCAGAACTCAGGCCAGCCTTCTTTCTGTATGTTCAGGTATGGGCTCAGGAAGGCTCCAATGATCAACATTCAAATGTATTCACACATGCAAGTAGAAAAAGGCACCAAAGAATTTCAGACAAAAGTCCCGATAGCCATGCTTAGAGATTTCCCTGTGGAAAGCAGATATGTCCTCAAGAAGGCCTCATTCATGAAGACCCCTCTCTTGTGTGCAGTCAGGTACCTTTCCACAGGAATAGCACCATCTTTCCAGTTTCTTCTAGCAAAGCATTAAACTCAATACAACCTGATCATTTACAGCCCAAGAGGAGGGATGCCCAGAGACTCCCTGCACAGGTAGGGAATTACAGTGGGCACATGGCTTTTCCAGAACATGCCCTTGGCTCCCGAGCACACATAAGCCCCCTCCTTGGTTGGGTAGCTTTCTACATTGGACTCTACAAGGCATCTGTTTAACCTTGGGAAAGACTTACGGAGCTGGTCACTCACTGGGAGACCAATCATGTGGGGTGTTGGGGGAAGGGAGATGAGGTAGGGAGTTGGGGCGTGGTACAGTTGAGGAGGGAGGGAAAACCTGATCAAAACCATGTCACAAAGAAAAAGGGGGTAGAGAAAGGAGAGAGAGAGAGAGAGAGAGAGAGAGAGAGAGAGAGAGAGAGAGAGAGAGGTTTCCATTCACAAAGAAATCATTATGGTTAATTTAATTCATTGTAGCGTTTAATACAGAAAAGCTTTTCTACAGAGACTGGGCATCAGGCCAACATTTATATATAAATGGGTTTTATTTTAAAAGGGAATGCAGTGAGGGGGATAGGCTCAAGTTGGCCCTCTCGCTCCCTCTCTCCTTCCCTCTTCTCCTTTATCTACCTTTCTGTGCCTGTATAGACCAGGAATTAGGTACTCCACAAAGTCACTACCTACTCCTCACTCCTAGGTTCCAGCGTTTCTTTTTCTAAGCTCTTTCCCCTGGGACCATGGGAGGAACCCTGGATGGCTGAGCCTGGTTCAGAGGATCACTGGGAAATAACAGTCTTTGTTCTCCACATGACAGCACTTGAGAGATCACTCTACTTTTCTTGTCCTCATCTGGGACAGACCCTACCTCTTGTATACAGGAGAACACCATGGCACTGAATTCTATGACCTACACACGGCTTGAGTAGTGGTGCTGGGAGAACTTGAACCTGGGCCTTCTGATTCTCATTGTGATGCTGTAGAAGATTTGGTGCCTTTGACCTGTCAGCTCCTCAGTTCTGGGGGCCTGGCTCTGTTCTTCTGTGCCTGACTCAGGCCCAGATCTTCTCTGCCAGGCTGCAGAGGAAATGAATCCCCTCCCATAACTTGCAGTCCTCCAGCAAGCTAATCAGCTAATTCACACTGTGGTGTCAATGGCAAATAATAACTTACTGTAAAGTGCTAATGGTGTAATTTCAGGCTCTCCGTGCTGGTTGGAGACTGGAAAAGAGCTGTGGGGAGAAAAAAGTTTGTCATGTTATGTTATGAATCGTTATCCCGTGCTACCACATGAACATGTGATGCCCATTGGTCTGGGATCACGGTCTACTGAAGAACACAGTCCCATGGGTTGTGTGACGCCTGTCCCTAAAAGCACCCAGACTTACCTGACTTCATTTTCTTTTCAGGCTCTAGTTTCAATAGCAGGGACTGTTTCAGCCAGGGCCCAGCCCTGTGGGAGAAGGAAGTAGTATGGACCTCTAAGCAGGAAGCAGGACACTGACCTAAGGACTCCAGCACCTTGGCTTCATTTTCCTTTATACTGCCATGTTCCATGGTCCAACTCACAGGGCCAAACCCCACGTTTCCTCACAAGGCAGGATGCTCACACACACTTCCATTGGAGGGATTGTGACAAGGAGGCCCAGAGAACTGGAATGACTTGCTCAAGGTCATGCCTTAAGACATGGAGTTTGAGTTGACATTCATGTCTTGTGACACTAGGCCTTGAGGCTAACAAAACCCTGTCTAGGCAGAGTAGTGGATCCTCAGGAGAGCATAAGGCTTATGACTCTAAACATATGCAACTACCTTCCCACAGGTTTCACAACTGCTCACTAATCAACTCTACAGGGCAAGTGGCGGTAGCCCCGGCAGTCAGCAGCAGGACCAAGCATGGACTCAGAGTTCAGAGGCCCCACTGCACTCTTGCCCCGCCACCCACACTAGAATTATCAGGGCTGACACTGAGGTCCAGGCCCCCAGGAAAGGTCCTGTGTGTCCCTAGGTTTCCTTGTAGCCTGGCTGGTATTTGGGGTATTTGGGGTTCAAGCCCAGCAGAGTCCCACATCTGGATCCCCTTAGCTCTCCGCGTTCCTTCTTGGCTGAGAAGAATGTATTCAATGCCGGAGGAGCTGCTGGACTGCGGACTTGCTGCCCGGACTGGCTATCAAAGCAGAGTGGCAGCGGGCCCCTGGGGAGGGGCTTCGTGGGCCCTCCATCATCGAGTAGCCCGCCCAGCCCCGCCCCGCCGCCGGTAGCTCCAGGGTGGAGCAGGGGCCTTTCAGCAGGCACTCGGCGGCGCGGCTGCAAAAAAGCCAGCCAAACTGTCGGGTGCAGCCTGGGCAGGCCCGCTGCTTCTGATTAGTGGCTCACTCAGTCTCTGCTTCTGCCCCACCAACCTGCCCTCCACCCCCAACCCCAGGCAGAACTGCCGCAGCCACCATGTGCTGTGTCCCCAAGACCAAAGGAGTGGATAGGGAAGGGGCTTTTTGAGCTGACCTCTGCTGACCCTTGAAAAAAACAGACATTTGCTTTCTCTCTTCCCAATCTTCATTTGCTCTGCCTTCGAGTTCCCTCTGAAGAGTTCCAACCACAACCAGCCTTAGTGAGAAGCAGTTATTAAAAAATAATACTAAGGCATGTGCAGTCTTTTATACTGGAGCATAGTGGTTAAGGGGAAAGGTTTTGGAGCCAGGCAGCCTGGGTTTAAAGCCAGTTTTGTCACTTATTAACTCTGGGCCCCAGGTCTCTCCCACATCCCATTTTGAAAGTGCCAAAACAATAGGCCACCAGGTCCCAGGGTTGTCCTGAGACTTAAGTGAGAGGGTTTACGCCCAGCACAAGGAACACCCAATAACTTCTTAGTGTTCCAAAATTTGTTTCCATCCCTTGACTCATTTGAGCCTCTAGCAGACCTGGCCTGTAGAGGTTGTAATGGAAAAGAGGTCACACAGTTATGAGAAGCAAGGTTGGGGCTTGTCCTCGACAGGTCTCTCTTCCCTGTTCCCTTGCACTGTGTCCTTCCTGGCACTGCCTGCAGTATATTCTCAAGCAACTGACAATGGGAAAGAACTTTTCTCCAGGCTATAGTTTTTTTTATTTTTGCTGTGGAGGCCAAATCACAGATTTCAAAATGGGAGGCCAGAGAACTGATAATCCTTCTGAGCTGGAGCTTCAAAGTCTTGTGGCCCTTGAAGTAACAGCCCTGACTCCCTGAGGGCTCACGACATGATGGCCCCTAAGGTGCAGGCCTCTCAGATTTAAAATCTCCCTAGTGGGGGCAAGAAGCCAGGCATCCACAAAGTAGCCCTATTGCTTAGAAAGGGCTTGGTTCTGATACCTGTGCCCTTAGGGTTGAAGGGACACCTTCGTTGATCAGATATTCCCACCAAAGAAGGAGTAGGGTGCAAGAGACTGAAAGGGCCAGCCCTTTAGGCTAAAGGACACTTCCATATCCTGGGTACCCCAACTCACCGTCTGTGGGCCTTTTGTACTCTACTGCTTTCTAGGCAGGGCACACTGCTGCAGGGCTGAGGAGGGGGTTAGGATGCCACAGAAAAGCATGCGTGTGTGAGCCCCTGTTCTTTCCCTGCAGGCCGCAGCCAAGGGATCTGCGCCAGCCTCACAGGGAGCTGGCAGGAAAGCCTCTAGGGAATGTGACCACAGCTCACCCTGCCTTTGCCACAGGCCAGCTGGTCCAAAGGCCACACACACCCTTTCTAAATTGAGCCCAGAGATTGCTGAGGGTTGAGTTCTCTAGTTGGGAGAGAGAAGACTCCAAGAATGCCGCCGGCCGCCGCTGTGACCCAGAGTGGCCTGCTCCCAGAGCAGCAGTGAAGCAACTTCTCTCACACAGTGGGTGGGGAAAGGCGGAGGGCAGAGGCTAATCCAGATCCCTCCTGCCACCTGGGATGTGACGGGCAAGCCTCCAGATTCCAATCTGCATGTGGAGGTGCTCATACCTGTGGCTTGGGGCTGACATGGAGGAAAGGCCATGCCTTGTAAGAGCTGTTAAAAGTGGGAACTGCACTGAATTTGCACCCATGTTTCCTACCCGGCCCCGTGCAACCATTACCCGATGAATGGTAGGTATTAGGCCCTGTGGCACACATGGCAGCAATGGTGTCCTGACCAGGCTGTGTTCTTTATAAGACAGACATCTCGCTTATCTTCTGTTTCTCAGACCTTTTTACATTCTCTGCTTTCTACTCACTTTCAAGTCTGGTTCCGTTTTAGCCACAAGTTCTATGAGAACCACTCCATGAGCCATGGGACAAATTCCTAGGTAGCTCAAGTTAGCTAAAGTTGGGGTTTTTTTTGTGTGTGGTTAGAATCCTACATCAAACCCCATCAGACTGTGGAGGCAGGAGGTTTCCTCTTCCTCTTAGGGATTCACATGTGTGCATAGAATGCACACACACACACACCATATACATGCAAATACATGTACTTACTATTAGCTCCTGACCTGTCCCACTAAAGCTTTCAGTGCAGAAGAGACCTTGAATTGACTGGCATGAGTCAAGCTGTCTAGTGTGGGGGCAGAGGTTGGAATAGGATGAGTTCTGGAGGCACCAATTAGCTGAAAGCTACCCTCAGCAACCAAGTCACTAGCCCCCCCCAGCAAGGGCCTGGCCCCACTGGCCACTCAGTTTTACCTCTTGTCCATAGTTCTTCCATTGTTGGACCAAGAAGACAAGTTCAGTGCAGAGCCACAGCCAAACCTGCAGGTCAAGGGTTGACAGGACATTACATCTGCAACAAACACACCATACCACACACACACACACACACACACACACACAGCTTTTATTTTCATGAATGGGACTTTACTCCATGCATAATCATGTCTTCCTGACAATGGTAACATAACAGCAAATGTGGAACATCCTTCCGCACGGCACCCGTGGCTACCTTACCTTACTCTGTTGAATGGCCATATTGTATTCCACTGTTCTGAGTCATGTTGAGAGTCAGGCCCCTCACAAAGGCTGGTGTACAGCTACGGCATATGAAGAAGTGTTTCATTGTTAGAGACTGCCGAGCTCAATGTTTACATGGTACCGTCCCACTCTGTCCCTCTACCTGGATGGTCAGTTCTTGGACGGTGGGTTCTGGCTTACAGGTAGAGAAGGCCATTTGCAGATCCCAGCACTAGCTTTCCAAGGTCTTAAGACTGGAGCTGCCTTCCTGGTCAGGCCCACCACAGAGGGGTGAGTCCTGCCATAGCAGAGCCAACATACCCTGAAGCCTCACCCTCCACATCCAGCTGGACAGGCTCCTCAACAGGATATTTGGCTAACACCTCCATATGGTTCTGGAACCTGAATTGCCTCTAATCTGGGGTCCCTCTTTTCTACCCCCATTTGCCTGGAAAAGACCAAGGTAGCAGCTTCCATCTCCCAGGGATGCACACCTCCAGAAAGCACATCTAGGCACAGATAATAGAATCCCTAAAGCTTGCAGAGTCCACTGGCAATACCTTTTGGACATGGGTGGAGTGAGGCCAGAAGCTGGGGATTTTCCTTAATAGCAACTTGGCGCCCCAACTCATTGGCAGCTCTGCCTGCCTGCCAGCCTGCCCTCCCCCTCCCCTGGAGGAGCCTTCATCTTCAAAGCTTTTTGGGAAACAGTTAATTAACCCTCACAGCCCTACTGCCTGCCTGTCCTGCCCGCCTGCCCGCCCAGAAGGCTGTGTTTCTCTCAGCTCCACCGTATTGGGGGTTGGTGAAGAAACCAATATCTAGAGAAAAAGGCACAGAGCTGGAACCAGTGTGACAGCCAGTGGGAACCCCAAAGCTAACCCAGACTACATATGGGCTAGTTGTAGAAGAGCTTACCTTCAAACACAAGTATAAAACTGTGCCTCAGAGTCTTCATCTTTAAAACAGGACCTGCACGTCAGAATTCATATGAGACAGAAGAGGGGCAAGTAGCCTGGGGACTGTGTATCCAAATGCTGGGTGGATGCAATTGTGAGTGTCTGTGGAGCTGCTTCAGGCAGGGCACTGAGGGAAAGAGGCCTGAGGGGCTCTGTGAGAAGGGACTGTTACTGGCTCTGGGAAAATGGAGAGAGGAGGTGGGCACTTTGCTCCTTGGTACCAACTGTCTGTCTGTCTGTCTGTCTGTCTGTCTGACTCTCACACAGGAAGGGAGGGAGGGAGAGAATGAGAATGCTCATCCATACATGTGTGCATACAGACATGTGCATGAACAAATACACCAAAATTAGCTGGGTGTACCACAGTTGCCTGTGTGGCTATCCTACACAATGATGTTCACATTTAGGTGTTCAGAATGCAGGGAACCCAGGGAGGTGTGTAGCTGGGAACTGGATGATAAGCCCCATACCAGAAGAAGCAGCCTCCTCAGTAACCTATCTTCCTACCCTTGTTCCCCCCCAGCCCCCCCCCAGTACCCTCTGTTTCTAAGAGCAGGCCTCACAGCTTCCCTGTCTACCATCTCGTTTAATGATTCCCCATGCCCTGTGTCCTCTGTAAGACTAGATGCCCACTGAGCACAGTGAAAGGATCCTGTTGTGCTGTGTCCCCCCCAGCCCCTAGCACTTTCTAGAAGTGTAGAAGTGCTAGCATTCACTGTGCATCTGCTCTGGGCCTCACCATGTTGTGGGATCTTCATGTCAAAGAAGAAAGTTAGCATCATCTCCCACACAGGGATACTGGGGTTTAGGATGAAGAAGTTCTTTGCCCAATGTCACACCGTTACAGTGAAGGTGAAGGAGGGGTAGGAATCCAACAAAGGCCTGCCCCGGGACACCACTCCCCTGCACACTGCTTTGTCTCTAGGTGTTTTCAGGGGTCTCCTGTGCTGGTGGGCAGGAGCTGGGTTAGGGTAGAATCTATTCCTTGGGTTCTGGTAGAGCCAGCTGTAGTCTGACTTGAAGGACTTCTAGACCTTCACATCCCTACTACATCCATTCCAGCCCATCTGTGTGAGAACTTGAGGGAGGTCACCAGTTTGCACCCCAGGAGAGGCACCAGCACTGACTAGAAAGAAAGGCAGAGAGAGAGAGAGAGAGAGAGAGAGAGAGAGAGAGAGAGAGGCTAGTATGGGATCTGTTGGTGTTCTAACCAACACACTCTCCAGCCTTCTCCTTAGGTGTGGGCAGGAGAGGGAAGTCTGGCGCCGGATAGGAGGAACAGCCAGGTGAAGAGCCCTCCCCCAGCAAGAGGAGAGGACTAGAAGTCCAGAAGGGGAGGCTTGTTTCTCTGGAAGGGAAACCTTCAAACACTAATTGGTAGTTGCAAGTAATTAAAGTAATTTACTAAGATTATAAAGAAATTTCTTAAGAGTGATTAAGCAACTCCGGCTGTGTATAGCTGTTGGTAATCACTTCCCCAGGGGGGTTAGTGCACTTGGCAGGGTGTCACAGGGATGCTCACACCCCATGGGTCCTGATTCCTTGGCAGGGGAGTGGGTCACAGAGGCTGCAGGGTATGTTGGGAGATTGCTGAGACTCTCCACAGGAGACTGAGATAGGTCTGAATGAAGATGGAAGTCCCCTTGTTCCAGGACCCTGCAGAGGCTCAGGCGGACCGGGATCCATTCGTGCATGAGCTGTGCATTGACATCTCATTCCAGATACCACCCATAAATGCACAGGCAGAAAGAGACCGCCACCACCGCGGCCTTGTCACACAGCCACTTGTATACTCCTGGGCCCCTGCACAACTCATAGAGGCACAGATATTGGTACAGGCCTTTGTGCCACACTCAGCCATATGCAGATGGTAAATAGATGAACTCAGATAGTTACAGGCATGTATATGCACAGTTATACATGAACCTAGACGAGGACATAGTTACAAAAGGAAATGAACAGCCATACACACAGTGCCACATATGGACAGACATGTATATACAGTCATATATGTCCAGGCATCTATCTCTACCAGTCATCTTAAGCACAATAGAAAATTGACTTGGATACTCAACTCAGCCATTGTGCATTGACACTCACAACCATAGCTAAACAAATCTTGTACACATCATCATCACTGTCCTGCTATCGACTGAGACCTGCCTCAGAATCCTCAGAGATGACAAAGTCAGAGCCTGTGTGTTCTATGGAACACTGTCGTGAGGATCCCTCATGGACCACTGTGATCCAGGCCAGCCAGATAAACTGGAGGTGGATTGAGAGGACATGGGAAAAGGACCCAGGCTGGAGTTAGGCATGAGTGCAACAGCTCTCAGAGGTCCTCTGTGGCAGCAGGGAGCATCACAGCATAAGGCTCTAATTCTAGAACACTGTTTTCTAGGTATGTGACCTTTATCATGTCTCTTTACAGTTGTGACATTTGCTTTCCTCATCTGGAAAGTGAGGGTACCTCTACCTCCTTCTTCCCAGGCAGGATTATCATGAGGACCAGAGTCTTGCAGCAGTGGATGGGAGTTTCTTTGCTGTGACCCTCAGTGGATTTCTTGAGCTGCTCTTTACCTAGGGTCAAATCTCTTTGGATAGTCCCTACATAAAAAAGTCACGAGTTGATGTCTGATGTCCTTCTATGGCTCATCCACAGCCACTCAGACCCTTGGTCTTCAAAGTTGGCAATAAAAAAGCAAAGTTAGCCAGAGCCCTCCATACCCTCAGGAGCCCTGGCCTTTTTGGTCCTGGCATAGCTTTGTACTTGCTGGGTAAGCTTGAGGGAACCCCTTTTCCCTGCTCTGGGCCTCAGTTTCCTTCTTTGTTTTCCTAAAGGCTAGACAGAGAGAGAGAAGGGATAACCTTGTTGATTACTAAGCCCCTGCTCTGCACTAGCAACCAGGGTTCATGTAAATGACCCACTTGAGTCTGGGCCCAGTTGAATGATGTTAATCATGATGCCTATTATTTTGCCCTAAGAGGGTCTCTGCTCCCCTAGGGCCTATTGGTGTGGATGAGGGGTGGGGTTGGGAGCTGATCATGAGGGTGTCTTGCTGCGGAATACAGGAGTCGCAAGAACAGGCATAAAAGACAGAGAGAATGAAGTTACAAGCAGTGTCCATGAAACCATAGAAGAAAAGGAATCTGGGAAAGGCCTATGAGAATGGCTGTCTCAGCCTATTTCCATTTCAATGACTACCAAGGGCAACTGGGACCCTACTCTCTTGACCCTTTGAGGCTTGCCCTCCCCCACTTGCCACTTGTTTTTCTGTCCAGAGCAACCTTAAAGTCCTTAAAACACAAAAGGGCATGGGTCTGTTGCAGGGGTAGCAGGCAGAAGGGATGCTGGGAACAAGCTTCCCAGGTGGCCAGAGGAAGAGCAAGTGCTAGGGCTGAGGGGCAGAGAGAGCAAGCCCACTGCTTGCAGTTTGGGGAAGAAAAATTGCAGGAAGGTCTGGCCTATGCCAGGCCCAGACTAGAGATATCAGACTAGAGATATCTGACTGCAACCCCCACCCCAATCCCCTTACTGCATTGACCTTCATTGGCTTCTGTAGATTCTAACACTGAACACCAGGTGCACAGTCCCATCGGAGGGTACCAGTACATCTGTTTGCTTCGTTCAACGTATCAGTCGCTCTGTGAGGATGGAGACCAGCCTCCTTGGCTCTCAGGAACCAGACCTTGGCACTGACAAGAGCTAGCCAGGTGGAGCTGCGCTTGGAATGAAATCAGACCCATTCTTGCAGAGTATAGCCCCAATACCTGTTTTCTTCGGCGTCAGAAAGGGGTCTAGCCTTGAGACTAAACCCCAGCCAACTCTGGTGCTCAAACCTGTGCCGTTAAGCGTTAGAACTTCTCCACTGGCTATTATTGCGGCCAGGTGAGTCAGGGTCATTCTCTTCCCTTTCTTTCTCCATTAGTGTCAGTAGCGCAACTTTTCACTGCCCTACTTGGACACTAGAGGTCTAGAGACACTAGGTCTGTAGAGTATTGGAAAGAAGAGTTATTCAAACCCCGGCCTGCTGCTTTGTGTGTATGTGAGACCCCGGATAAGTCACTTCATCTTTCCAAGAGAACCTCAGATTCCTTACCAATAAAAATGGGCTCAGTAGCTGCCTTGCTACAGTGAGTAAGATTCATCAGTAACTGGCGTACATCCTGTTCTATATTTGGCCTTCAGTGAGGAATAAGTCTTTCTGTAATCCCATTCCACACAGTCCCACGTCTCTGTCCCAGGACTTCATCAGCAGTTTTATATCACACTGCCTTCTGTTCAGGTCTTGCCCTGTGTTGTTTAGCTTGGGATTATTTTGTTCCCTGAGAATGTCTACTCTCTTGAGTCTCAAGAGAAGAAGCCTTTAGCCAGGGTGAACTAGAGTAGAAGGCGACCTGTTCTGAGAGTTCCCACGAGAGGATGCTGCATCTTAAGCCTAAGGTTGCGGGTGCCTGAAACACTGGCTTCTCTAAGTCAGAGAATTGGTTCTGTCCTCTGCAGCTCCCATTTCCCTGTCCACTCCATCCCATCCCACTGTCAGAAAAGGAAGAACAGCTGGTTCCCATCCTCTGAATAATAAGCTCGCCGTGCAAATCGTTTTCCAAAATCATTAGGCCACAAAGATTCTATTCAGCTGCAGTGCTTGCGTCGGTCCCACCCTCATTTCCCTGCAAGATGGCCACTTAACAGAGAGCGTGCACAGACGTACATCTGAGACCCGGAGACCTCAGCTCACAGGTCTGTGCAGACTGTCCGAGAGTGAGAAACCCAGGAAGACAGACCCCAAGGTTCGGGGGCCAGGAGTATAGGAGGCATGTGGAATCTTTGCCCTTTCAGAATAGCCCTGAGCAGAGCCTAACAACAGAAGCAAAAACCAGATTGGCCTGAAGCATGCCAGGTGTCCAGCCCTGTGCCTGGGAGGAATGGATCGAATAAAAGCCTTCTCTTTGGGGAGACTTGCTGCATTGTTGTGGAGACAGCACACAGACACACAGACACACAGAGACATACAGAGAGAGGGGGGAGGGGGAAGAGAGGGAAGGAGGGAGGGAGAGGGAGAGGGAGAGGGAGAGGGAGAGGGAGAGGGAGAGGGAGAGGGAGAGGGAGAGGGAGAGGGAGAGGGAGAGGGAGAGGGAGAGAGAGAGAGAGAGAGAGAGAGAGAGAGAGAGAGGTACTCCAAGGTAAATTACACACGTGTTCTCAACAGTGGTGTGGGAGTTGTCTCCAGGCAGCACAACCTCTGAGTGCATTTGAAGAGCTTTATTAAAGAAGGCAGATACACATAGTGTTCTTTCCCTGGCCAACCCTGCCACAACTGTCTAAGACTATGGGGAAGAGCCAGCTTCTTATCTTGGCTGCTGAGATTAATAGCCTTTGATAGTCTTAGGACCTCCCTCCTGACCAATGTCTACCCTGGAGATTACCCAGTAAAATGGCTCTGACTGCCTAGCCTCCCACTTAAGGATGTTTTGGTGCACACAGTGGGTAAGATGTTGGGGAGGCTGTCATGAGTGAGCAATGTTCAAAGGAGGAAGAGGAACTGCCGAGAGTCTTGAAATGCCTGTTGGGGATGGTTGCAGGAACATTGTAGAATGCTCTGAAAACTAGAGGTTATTTGACCATTTTCTAGGTGAAGAACCTTGGTATAGTAGAGTTGTGAGCAAGGGCACAGGTTCAGGAAGTGACTATACTCAGTGTCATCACCAACAACTTAACAAAAGCCGTCATCACCGTTTTTACCAGCAACGGTTTACACATTCATCCTACCATGATCACCACTATCAGTACTTACAGCCGTGCAATTCCTACCCATTACCATCCCCTCCACTACCTTCTCTGGAATGGACTAACTTGCTTAGACATATAAAGGGCTAAAGGCGTAGCTGAGTGACCAAATCTTTGCAGCAGGGATGGGGTGCGGTAGGGTGGGGGAGATAGATGGGGAGGGAAGGGAAAGAGTTCAATTTAGCTTTGCCTGGTATGTTGATGTACAGCTGTAATCTCAACAGTCTGAAGGTAGGGGCAGGAGAGTCATGGGTTTGAGGCCAGCCTTTTTAAGATCTTGTCTTAAATAAAAAACATAATATATAAAACCAGGTGTGGTGGCACATACCTTAATCCCACCACTAAGGGAGGCAGAGACTGGCAGATCTTGAGGCCAGCCTGGTCTACGGCGTGAGTTTCAGGACAGCCAGGGCTACTCAGAGAAACTCTATCTTGAAAAGCAAGCAAGCAAAAAGAAAAAATTAATGATGTTGATGATGATAATATAAAAGCAAAAAAATTAAAGCCAATATTACTCTTGTTCTCCATCTGAGGAGAGTCGGTATATTTTACTTCTAGTCAAAGGCTGATACACTCATATAGATGTGTGCACTGGAACCCACCCCTAACAATCTGTGTACCTGTATACCCAATGGCCACGTGTAGGAACCTCTTGATTCAGGTTAGGTAGGGCCACAGCTTTGCCAAGGCCAAGGGTGCCCTGGGCCTGACATGGTTCAAGTTCTGTTTCTTGGTTGGTATGGGAGCTGCAACCATGGCACGTCTTCGGCTAGCTGTCCCCACCAAAGCTAGCCATCCCACTGAGGCCCTGGAGAGGGCTAGCTAATGGAGACACACATGTAAGAAAAGGAAATGAGGAGAGTGGGCAGGGCAAAGAGCTGGAGCTCGGGCCTGGGGGTGGCCATCCATGAAGCCTTGAAGTTTTCGTGCTCTCATGGCTCCCAGGAAGACTTGTGCCCACATGTCCATAGAGGGGAGGTGGTGATTCATGCCAGGCTCCAGGGCAAGGTGTGAGAGGCGGCCTAGGACATGCCCTTCTGTCTCGAAGAGACTAATAGGGTGTGTGAGTATGTGAATGTGGTTGTGTGTGTGCGTGTGTGTGTGTGTGTGTGTGTGTGAGAGAGAGAGAGAGAGAGAGAGAGAGAGAGAGAGAGAGAGAGAATATGCATCTTTTATTCTCTGAGTGCTCTGGGCAGGGCAGGGCAGTTTTGGTCTGAGGAGCATATGGGCTTCAGCTTGCCCCTGTGGCCCCCCCCCCCCCCAAGGTTTTGCAGCCGGAAGGCACATTTTAGTACTCTTCTCTTCCCAGATAGCAGCTCTGGCCTCTGCTCCTTGGCCTGCACCCCATCGAATCAGTTATGCACTAAGGCTCGCCCATTCACTGTTTCTATGAATGGAAAGGGGCCTCAGGGATACTTCTAGCCCTCTGGTACAAAGAGCTCCCTTCCTGTCTCTGCTGGATGCCAGCTCTAGCTCAGGCCAGGGCTGACTGTTAAATCCCCACCTTACTGAGATGATTCCTGTTTCAAAAGTGGGCAGAAGATGAAATACCATTGGCCTCGCGCGATTTAGTACTCAGTGAGGCTGGGTCAAGTGTGGATGGGGGTGGGGTGTCGGGAAACGAATTCTCTAATAAAAAGTTAGAGTGAAACAACAAAATAAAGCAAAAACCCACCAACAGCACATATGTTTGGAGGTGAAATCATACTTGCCAGTGGTCTCCACCCACAGATCCCTGATATGCCTCTTCAGACCTTACAAACCACCCTCGTTCCCCACACCCTGCCCTGTGCTGACCTTCAGCTATTAGGATAAAAGTAGAGTTTTTGGCACAAAGCAAAGCTGTGCTGTGGATGGGCTGTGTTACTTCTTAGGTGTGTGATTTCAGGCAAGTTACCTTCTTAGTCAAATGAGAGTGGGCATCCTTTTGCTCTGGGCTATTGGGGGGAGGGGGTTGCATGGGTAATGCCCCTTCCTCCCATACCTGGCACAGGAGGAACACTCAGTATGATTGTGCCGCTGCAGAATGTTGCTCTTTTGGGCCAAGGCTCGTGAGTCTTTTTGGAAGAGAGAAGTGTCCCTCATTTGTCCCCCTATTTCTCACAAACACTACTTCCTCAACCCAGGGGACCTCTCCTTGGCTGTTCATCAATGTGCCTTGGCAAATGTGGGCCTGTACTGGGGCCCTTTATTGCAGATGTTCTGGACGGGTGGAGTACAATAAGCTATTACCTCCTTGCATCTGGGGACAGTGTTTTCATGCAGACAGCCCAGGATTTCATTAGTTTTCTTAGCTACCACGTCACACTGCTGGCTTCTGAGAAGTCTGTGGTCAACCCAAAGCCCTTGGTCTTTTTTGACACATATACTCATAATGTTATGCCTCTCCAGCCTGTATTTATGAAGCTTGGTTTTGAATCTTCAGGCAAGGTTTAACATATGCTCCTACTCAGTTTGATTTGGCTGGCTGATTTGGGCTCCCTGGTTCCAGACTATGGAGATTTTTTTTTCCCCGCATTTTTTATTTCAGACTATTAGCTGTCCTTTGTGTCCAGAGCATGGAGTCTCTGGAGATTTGGTGGTGATCAGACTTTCTGTGGCTTTCTCCTGTGCAGGGTGGTACAGAGGCCCCAGAGGCCCCAGAGGCCCGGGACTCTCTGGAAGCTTCCAAATAACTCTGTCTTGGTTGACATCAGTCAAGCCTCTTTCTTTACTTTGAACTCTTCAGCAACTCACCATATCTAAGCACTGCCAGCTCCCAGGTCTCCATCTTTCTCACAAGGACACCACAATAGTCCTTGTCACAAGCTGTGCTAAACTCCAGAGATATCCACAAAATAAATGTCAGCATAGTCACAAATGTAAATGGGGCCTGCCTGGCTGGCTCAAACAAGAATGCACTACTTGGGACCGGAGAGACGGCTCAATGGTTAAGAGCACTGTCTGCTCTTCCAAAGATCCTGAGTTCAAATCCCAGCAACCACAAGGTAGCTCCCAACCATCTGTAATGGGATCTGATGCCCTCTTCTGGTGTGTCTGAAGACAGCTACAGTGTACTCATACACTTAAAAAAAATAAATCTATAAGCCATCTTGTCAGCCCTCACTTCTTATTTTATTTTGAGTCAAGGTTTTTACTAAATAGCCCATAATAGCCTAGAACTCGCTCTGTAACCTAGGCTGGCCTCTAACTTTCTATCCTTCTGCCTCAGCCTCCCAACTCATAGTACTTCAGATATGTGCCTTTCTGAAACCCATATTGACTCCAGCATCAGTCAAGTCCTGACTTACTAGCCTCTTTCTTGCACCTTGGTACCCTCTTTCCTTAGAGACATCTGTATCAGGGACAAAGGTCTTGGGAGGAAGCTTTGGACCACGCTTTCTTTCCCATGCCGGAGCTCCTGGCCGGGTTCTTTTTTGGCCTTTCTTAGGATCATGTGATGCTCTCGAAACCTGTTAGTGGCTCTCATTATCTCGATATTTTCTTTGAGCCAGTCTATCTTCTCTCTGAAGCTCAAGCTGTCCTTGAATTTACAACAATCTTCTTGCCTTTGCCTGGACTCTTACGATTATGGGCATGAGCGACCATACCCGGCCTGTCTCTTGATTTCATTACTGTCTGACCTCCTGCAGTAATGATATGCAGTTTGATGAAGCTCCCTTTTGAGACAGGGTCTTGCTATGTAACCCAAATTGGTTTTTACTTCTATCTCAATGAACTCTTCCCTTGCGGAGCCATGGCGAGGTACCTCTCAGCCGTCACATGGAAATGAAAGAAAGAGTTGACTAGCCTGCGGTGTCGCAGCTCTTATCAGAACACTCAAGGGTTTGAGGCAGGAGGATTGCAAATTTTAGGCTAGCCTGGGATCAATAATGAGGCTCTGTCTCAGATACCCCCACCCCCATCCTAAAGAAAAGACGATGGGATGGCCTCTCTGGACTCCTGGGGGCCCCTGCCCACACATTCCTAGTTTAGCCCCAGGGAAGCATAGGAGATCTGCCAACACGTGTTCATATGCATGCATGTGTGTATGTGTGTGTGTGTGGTTTGTTTATATAAATGGAAGACTGCTAAAGTGGATCTGTTTCTAGCTTCTTTAGGGGAGAGTGTCCCCATCCACTTTCTCTCTTTTTTTCCAGGCAACATTTCATCTCAAACACAGGTACATTGTTTCTGTCTTTGAGCTTTCGTTTCCACAGCTGCCTTAACAGGCTCGGTGTCTGGTCTTTTGTGCCAAGACCCTGGGCAGAGCGTAGAAGAGAATGAACATGAGGCCACAGCACTGGCCCTTGGCCTCTGGCCCTCTGTGGGTGGGATTCCTGTGTGGCCTTGCCTCTGATCTAAGCACCTGAGGATCCAGAGAGACAGGAGGAGACCTGCTTAGGAGGGTGGGCTCCTGCTCCCACCCCCAAGCTGCCAAACAACCTTGAGGCAGTCTGTGTGGCCGGACAATCAGGCCCAGGCCTGGGAATAGCAGCGCAAGTTTACAGACTCAATCCCATTAGAGATGGAAGAGACCCAAGTTGGCCCATGGCCCCACTGGGTGGAGGGCAGCAAATGGCCAGTGGCTTGCCTGCTCCTTGGGAGGGGTCGGAGTAGGGGGCAGGCACCCCAGAAAGAAGGAGCTGACACTGAGGCCCTCTGCAGCCTGACAAGGGCCCTGCTTCCTGGTGTAGCTGGCCTGCCTCTTCCAGCCCAGTTCCCAAGGTAGGAGTCTCTGCCCTGACTGGCTAAGCTCTCCATTTCCCACCCCCATCCATCTTTTTTTTCCCTGACCCTGGGCTTCCTGCTCCTCCTCTTCCTCGTCCTTGAAGCCTACTTGGCTGTTTACACCTCAAAGATATTTGTAGATTGCTATCTCTGGAGGCTGTTGGCCTGACTCATCCCTGAGCCAAGCCCTGTCTGTTGGCTTCTTTAATCTTTCTCGCTCAGCCAATCCTTCCTCCCCTTTAATCGTTTGTTCTCTCTCCCTCTAAAAGCCCTACAGCAAGTCTGGCTCCCCAGTTCTCCAAGCTTGCCTGGTCTTTTCTTGAGAATTCTTCAAGGGAGCCCACACGCTACTGTCTCCCCACGTTAGGCCCAGGGCAAAGTGGCAAAGACCACTGAGGCTTCTTCTAGGCCTTTTGGTCAATAGTTGATAAGTGACACCCGAGTTGAAAGTCCCTTTGTTCTTCTAGGTTTCCCTTAGGAGACCGGGAGATGTCCGGTGGACCTTGTCATTCCGTTCATGATTCCTCCCAGCTTACTTCCTCTGCTCTCGCTTCCTCCTTTCTCCTCCTCTTGCACTGGCTCTGTTTCTCTCTTAGTCACTGCTCTTCTCTGGTCCCCTCCTCTGCCTCTTTCAATTGTGCTATTGGCTTGGAAGGCACCACTCCCCACCACCCCCACACCCGCTCCTCCATGCTATGGAAGACAGTCTGATCCTGTGGGCAGGGATCTCCAGAGAGAAAAAAAAGAGCCTAGGTACAAGGACCTGGGCCAGGCTTTCCTCAGAGTCCAGAGGGGCAGAGGTGCCGATGGCTAGAGGTGACAAGATGGTTAGAATAGGAACGGGCCTGGGAGTCAGGCAGGGAGTTTGCATGGGAGTCTCTGGGGATTTCCCACTTTTTAAATGTCTCTGTTCCCTGGAGCTCACATCTTGGTGTGTCCTGGCTTCAAGCCTCTCTGAGCCATGATGCCTCCACCTATGCGATGAAAAACACTTGGATTCTAGGGCTTCAGGGGTCCTTCCAGCTGAACCTCTGTGTGGCCATATCAGACACCATCTAGGTCATGCCTCCCTGGAGGTCCATGCTGGGGAAAGGGAGGTACGGTGCTCAGGGTGGTATCTCTGCGAAGCCTTGGGTATCACCAGCCCAGGTTTTCACATGGGCATCATGCTAGGAAAGGCCGGTGGCAGGCTCAGGCCTAGGGAGTGTGGCAGTAGCATAGCAGGCCCTCTGAAAGCGGCCAAGTAGGCAGGAAGTCGTGAGATTGAATACCATGAAGCCCTCCTTTGCTTCTCTTTAAAAACTAGCACAAAAAGCTGTTCCATCACAGGGGAGCGGGAGGGGCCTCAGAGAGGCTTTAGGGGGTGGCTTCCCCACTTCCCCTTTGCACCCATCTTCTCCTCTCTCTTTCCCTCCCCCAGGCCAGTGTTCAGGGGCTGCTTCTCTCCTCCTGTGCCCCTCTTCAGAGCACTCAGGGCCTCCATAGCTAACAGCTTTAAAATTCACACAGAGGGAAGACAGTGAGAGAGGGCAGGATAGAGACTGAGAGAGAGAGAGAGAGAGAGAGAGAGAGAGAGAGAGACGGGGGGGGAGAGACAGACAAGCAGAGACACAGAGAGAGGTAGAGACAATAAAGGCCACAGAGCTATGGATCTAGAAGAGATGCTGGCAGAGAGGCGGACAGGAAAGGATGGGCAGACGAGAGGAAAGGACAGTGGTTACACAGAGAGACGGCTTTCAAGGACTGAAAGGCAACTGAGCCAGGGGTAAAGAAGGACAAACCAAAAAGTCTGATGAAGGGGAGCTGGTGGAGACCTAGTCAGGAAGGAAGAAGGGAAGAAGGAAGGAAGGAAGGAAGGAAGGAAGGAAGGAAGGAAGGAAGGAAGGAAGGAAGGAAGGAAGGAAGGGGGAGTTGTTAGCTTAGGGCTTAGGCAGTGCCGAGCCTGCAGGCTGACCCAGCACATTCTCCCACATCCCCTGCCTCCCCGGCCTGCCCTCAGCTTCCCCTCCCTGACTCCTTATCACTGGGCCCTCCACTGGGAAAGAGGCCCTGTCCGCTTTGTGTTCTGCCTGTTAGTCCTGACTAAGCTCAGCTGATGTTCCTAGCACTTTCCCAGCTCTTCTTTGACTCAGCAGCAACCACGGTGCTAAGGAGTTCCTCAGGTGGGGGAGGAAGCAGGTGCCCACCCCAGGGATAAAGGGCAATTTCCCAACTTCTCAGCAGCCAGGAGGGGGGGGGGGGAGTTGGGAGGTAGCCAGTGCCTGCCTCACTGGCTTGCAAACTCCTGCAGATTGCTGTCATCTCCTGGAGAGCTTGCCAGGATCCCAGGGGCCTGAAGTTCTGAGCTAGGCCTCAGGCATGAGCCCAGGATTGTGGTTCACTGCTGAAGTCAGCCCGACCTGAGTGTGTGGTGGCTCCAGGGGCCTGGCTGCTCTTAATTCCTAAATGGAAGCAGATCCCCTTTCCCCCAAAGCATCCTTGATGGTGATGGTCAGAGATGGATAGGCTGTCATCTGAAGAAACTGAGAGGGTTCTGAGGGGAAAGGTAGACCAGCAGAACATGTACTACAGGGAGGCCTTGCTTTCTGGAGAGCTCCCTTGGCAGTTTGGAAAGTTTGGCTTTGGAAGGGCAAGAATCGGGAAGGCAAGGGACAAGGCCAAGGTGTCACTTGGCTGCTCTAAGCTTCTTCCTGAGACTTTAGGAATGAGGGCCATGGAGTCTGTGCCAGGTCAAAAGGAAGAGGAGAGAGGAAAAAGAGTACAAACTGGCCTCTGTTCTGCCTTTCTGAAAACATTTCTGAGAGTGAGTCACACTGGATTTCTGCTCCGCCTGCACTGAGGGAGTTAGCTGCCCTGAAGAAGAGAGCAGCCCCCACCCTAGGAGGGTCACAAAGAACTGGAGCTGTTGATGCTGGAAGAGAGGAAACTGGGGGAAAGGGTGGGAAGTGTGATCGCCATTGCTAGAAATATAAAAGACTGTCGCAGGGCAGAAACCTTACTAAATCTTTGAGCTGGATGATTTTTTTATCCAGGGCCAAGAAACCTGGAGGGACGGGGCCTCTGCAGGCAAAGCCAAACTCTAGCATCTTATCAAGTGCTTTCTCCTCCATTCTGATTGTCTCCCCCCCGCACCCCCCAGCTTGGAGCATTTCAAATGCAGACTTGATGGAAGGAAGAAGTTATAAGGAAGGGGTTCTGACCAGGGATAGGGATTCTCTTTCTACAAGCAGGATGAGTTAAGAAAATAAAGGTGTTGAGTTCCACAGAGTGGGAGGGGAAGAAGCAGAAGTCTTCTGATAGGACACTCAGCGACAGGATGATACCACCTTTGAGATTCCAGCCAGCCTTTAAATTTGATATTAAATGACACAGACTCAAGAGACAACCAAGAATGACAGCAGTCCACTGGGACTTGTGTCAGGTGAGGGTGTGCTTGATCCCAGCACTTGGAAGGCAGAGACAGGAAGATTGGGTGTTCAAGGTCAGTCTGGGCTACAAAGAAAGGCCTTGCCTCCGAATAAGCGGGGCTGGGCTGGGCCGGGCCGGGGAGTATAGGCTGCTGTAACTCCCTCTTCTCTCTCAGCTTCTACTTCTATTACCTTAACTCTCAGATCTATTCCTTATGATCTGAGCTCAGAGTAAATTCAAGGCCAGCCTGGGTAGCTTAAATGAGACCCTGTCTCAAAATTTTAAAAGAAGCGGGGCCAGCAATATGGCTCAGCAATAAAGGTGCTTTCTATGTAAGCCTTCCAACCTGAGTGGGATCTCCAGAATCCTTGTAAATTTGGAAGGAGAGAAACAACTCTACAAGTTTGTCCTCAATGCCCCTACTGTGACATGCATGCGTGCGCGCGCGCGTGCACACACACACACACACACATTTTAGAAAAGTAAAAAGAGAAAGATGGCCAGGCTGTAGCTCAGTTCTATGAAGCCTTGGGTTGTAGCCACAGTACCTGGTGTGTGCATGCACTCAGAGCCTAGACTCACCTGTGGGTTGCCAGCCCTTCAGATTTCAGCTTGCTGCCTGATTTAGTTTGGATCAGTGTCTGGGAATTTCACTTAAAGAGGCAAAATGTGAAGCCGACTTGGTGGCACACACCTGTAATCTCCATACCTTGGAGGATGAGACAAGAAAATATCAAGTTTGAGGTCGGCCTTGTCTCAACAAAACAAGGATACCTTGTCTCAACAAAACAAAACAAAAAAATGAAGAGACAAAAGACAGTTGCTGGGTACTTTCCACCCTGGCAGTACAAATAAGAGTCGTGGAGGCAGAGGGGGCAACAGTTCCCGGGTTGGTGCTCTAGAAGATAAAGTGACATATAAGTTGGTCCTTGGTCAGAATACTTTCCTGGAGAGATAGTGAACTGCTTGTCTCAGGTTGCCTTGGTAATACTTGGAAATACTGTGTTCAATCCCTTGGTAGAATGCTGTAGAGGGAATCCTGATGGTCTGGGGATCTAGAACTAGAAGGCTTGGCGATCTGTCTGGGCCACACCAAGCAGGTGTCTCCTGGGCTGCTGCCAATTGGAAACCTGACTGGGCCAGGGCTGAGCTCTGATCTAAGGGCTGGCAACTTCAGGAAGCCCCCACCCTAATTCACCTGCTGAGGCTGACTCAAGTCCGGAGCTCGGCCCACCTCTTGTCTGTCCAGGTGTGGGCAGGGTGGAGTAGACCTGAAATGAAGACCATATGGTTATGGGTGGGCTCCTCCTATGAGGAGTCTGGAGGAGTCCTGAGGGCTGCTCTTGTCTTAAAGGGAAGGAAGGAGCTGCACATTCTTTAGCTTAGCTACTTTTTCTTTTTCCAAGCCCTGCCCTGGTGGCCGAGGCTCTTTCTGCCTGGTTGGACTGATCCTCTCTTATCGCCACCCTCATAAGCATTCCTCTTTCCAACTTCCCTATCCCAAGCCCGCACACATACCTGAAGGGCAGATCAAAGGCTCACGGTTGCTCTAGTCAGCTCCCATTAGACCCCAGCTGAGAAGGATAGCCCACCCTGGCAGGCTGCCCTGGCCCCTCACCCTGCCTTCCTCATCCTGGCTTTCTGAGCTCACCCCAGTTTTATACCCCCAGATGCAGGGGTTTGGGGGGACACCCTCAACCCTGACCATTCCTCCCTTCCTGTCTCCTCAGAGGAGAAAAGCATGCCTTGGATACCTTAGTGGGAAGCAGGGCTGGGGGCTGACCTGGGCAGACAGAGACAGGGCCTGGAGAGCATGAGTCCTGGTGCCTGGGGAAGGCCAGCCCCAGCCTCAGCTGCCCCACTCCCTCAGCCCACAAGAGAGCTGAAAATTCACAGACCTGGCCTGAGGGCCTGGCTTGCCAGAGCCTGGAGGAATCCTAGTCGTTCTTCCCAGGCCTGGCATATATGTAAAAGGAGCCTTGGGGGCCTTCTGTCTATGGTCTCCAAACATGTACCACTTATTTCTCCCACCTTTCTGCTCTTACATTCATTTCCCCACCTGCTTCCAGTGCTGCCTTCACTTGAGAAAAGCCCATCCCACAGGAAGAAACAGGGACACCACGTGACATACATAGTGCGGGGTGTGTGGTTTTTATAGAAACAGCACACCTTTGAGTTGGATGTCCATCAGAATGAACTTTTGATTAGAGCCTGATTGAATGTGGAGGGCTTTTGTTGTAGTCTCTGTATTCAGGCATACAAATTACAGCTTTTTGGTGTATTAAGGTTGATTGCTACTCGTTCACTATCTCACCTAATCCACATACCAATCCTAAAAATAGCTATTGTCAAGACTGGCTTGGCAGCCCGTGCCTGTAATCCCAGCACTTCTGAGAAGAAGAGAAGAGAATTCAAAGTTCAAGGCCAGTCTCAGAAAGTAACAATAACGCCATCACCACCATCACAAAGACACACTCCCCCGAGCCTCCCCCACAATGGCGTTCTTTTCTTTCCTTGTTTACTAGTGACAAAGTGAAGGTCCTCCTGGCTTTCACATAGCACAGGTTTCTCTCATCTGAGAGTACATATGTTCCCTGCTGCATTCTGTCGCCAGACCCATGCATGGTGTTGAACATTTCAGATGCCCTAAATCTGTCCTTGAGCATGAGTACTAGGGCGCCACATCACGGATACTAGAATCGGAGGATGCTCAGGTCCCTTACATCATCTAGGACAGCTGAATTTTTGCATGCAACCTATGCATAACCTCTCCCTATCTGTGAGTTACTCATCATACTAATACAACGTACAAGTTTTGTGTGGTTTATATAGGGAACTTTTTTTTTTGGAGTGGACGAGATCTGTGCATGTTCAGAATGGACACATTTTTCTTCTTCTTCTTCTTCTTCTTCTTCTTCTTCTTCTTCTTCTTCTTCTTCTTCTTCTTCTTTGGTTTTTTGGATTTGGTTTTTTCGAGACAGGGTTTCTCTGTATAGCCCTGGCTGTCCTGGAACTCACTCTGTAGACCAGGCTGGCCTCAAACTCAGATATCCACGTGCCTCTGCCTCCCAGAGTGCTGGGATTACAGGCGTGCGCTACCACCGCCCGGCACATTTTTCTTTCTTTTTTTTTTTTTTAATTCCAGAATATTTTCAAGCACAGTCATTTGACTCACTGCTGCTGACCATGCATATGTGGGGGCGGGGAGCCAAGTCTCTGTGTTTCCAGGCTTTTTCCGCACTGTCACTCCAGGAATGAGAGGCTCAGAGCAGGAAGTCTGGTGCTAGGGGACCTAGTAGTGCAGATACCAGTTCTGTTACTAGCTGTGTGTCACTGGGCCAGATGTTGTATCTCTCTGGGCCTCGGTTTCCTCATCTATGAGATGGTAATTGGGGTATCCAATTCACACGGTTGTTAGGAAGCTATAAAGCACTTCTAGTGAAATCTGAAACATGGTGCATTTTGTTTACTTTTTTGCCTTTTTGTTTGTTTTTGTTCTTTTGGAGCAAGGTTATTCTATGTAACCTTAGATAGTGTTGAACTTGCTATGTATCCTAGGACAACCTCAAAATCACAATCTTCCTGTCTTCCAAATGCTAGTATTTCAATGGACACTGACCACTCCGGAACTATTTTTTTTTAAAAAAAAAAAAGAATGGATGACTTATATTGTTTGAAGCTTTTGAGGTTAATATAAGAGGACATTGGATCCTTTGGCCCTGAAGCTACAGACGGTAGTAAGCTGGAAATCAAAACCTGGCCCTCTGGACAAGTACTAGTCTCAACTGCTGAATCATATCTTCAGCCCCTCTGGTACAGGTTTTGACCATTGCCCCTTTTCTAGAACTCAGTTTAGACACAGAGGGGTCTCAAAAATTTCTTAGAAGAGATGTTCATGGAAGACGTACTGGTGTGTATCAATCCCCAGGGACATAGCTAGAAAAGGGGTTGTCCCTGCTCACAGTCCCGATTAAGTTGAGGGGCACGGATTTGAGATGGTCCAGAGGGAAGTTGGAGGGTCACTTTCACTCAATTGCTGCATAATCCTTATCAATTACGCGTTTAATAGCACACATGAATCTTAGAGGCTTATCCATAGACATTAGCAGCCCACAGGAAACATAATTCAATGTGGGGGAGCTTGGGAAGGAGAAGGGGCCAGTGGTGTCATAGCAAGGGGACTGTAATGTCCCTTTTGTCCCAGCATGCTCTCTAAGGGCACTAAAGCTGGAATTTCAACAACAGCCTTCCATATCAGCACTCCAAGACAGATGTCTCTGCCCCCTCTCTGTGGTGTGTCCTTGTGTTCCAGGAAATGGGAGTAACACACGCAGGGCCAAGGGTGACGGGTGCCTGGTGAATTTCTAACATTCTAAGTCATTCGGCAGATCCCAGGTGGAGCAGGGAAGGGCTGAGGGCCCAGGAAACAACAGCGAAGAGGGGGACAGGCTGGGGAAGGGAACAGAGACTACAGTGGAGAGAGAGTCCCCAGGAGGCTTCTAAGTGAGACCATCTGATGACTGTTTCTAAAAGTCCATCAAGTGAAGATGAGCTCAGCCTGGGGTCCCGGCATGATGAAGGGACCTGGAGGTCACTCAAGTTAGGCTGAAGCTCAGGGGAGAGAACTGGGGTGGAGATTATCAGCATGTAGATAGGAACTGGAGCCCAGAAAGATGAGCTCATGGAGGGAGATGGAGGTTGCACAAAGTGGGGGAAGGACTGAGCCCTGAGCTCTTCCAGGATTCAAGGACTAGGAGTGGAGGAAACAGAGAGCGTAGCCAGGGGGCAGGGAGAGAAACCAAGCAATCTGTGGGTGGGGGCGCTCAGTAAACCTTTCTTAAATGAACTTGAACTAGGAGTGATAAAGGTCAACCATGGAAATTAACCCTTTCCCAGCAGAACTTTATAGGTGAAGAATCTAGCAGAGGCTTTATGAAAGAATTGCTGGCAGTAATGCAGACTCCTGAGCCCTAGGAATTCTAATTCAGTAAATCCAGGTGAGACCTGGTGTGTGGTGGTGGTGGTGGTGGTGGTGGTGGTGGTGGTGGGGTTATAATTTTCACAAGTACCCAAGTGATTGAGGAACAGAGGCTATGGCCTTGACTGGAAGAACAGTTTTGGTGGCAGGTAATGAAAAAAGAGACTAGGACCAGAGCAAAAGCCCTGATGGCCAGCAGGACTGTATACACACACACACACACACACACACACACACACACACACACACACACGCACACACGCGCGCACGCACACACATGCACACACACATGCACAAGCACACGCACAAGCACATGCACATTCACATAGTCCCAGACCTTTCCCTTAGAACCCAGGTGCAGACCCGGAGCCCAGCCAGGAGTAAACTGAGCCTCAGCGTGGAAAATATGGAACCAAGATATCCGGGGAGGGGGGGCTGGCGGGAAGGGGAAAATAATGCAAACCATGCAGATCTGCTCGGGACGGAGCAAGGCGGGGGGCGGGGGGCGCTGAACAGCAAATGAGATATGAGACTGCAATGTGATATGGTAGGCCACTAAAGGCAGCCTCCCTCCTACTCTCCCCACCACCAGCCCCCATTCCATCCTGCATGTGGCCAGACTGCTACAGCACAGAGCAGAGGCAGAAGATCCCCTTCACGGAGTTCAGGCCCATCTGTGCCTGGGCACTATCTTGAAACATCCTCAGCACATCCTGTTCAAAAGAGTCCTCAAAAATCACTCAACATTATTGCAAAGGCATCATCAGGACTGCGGTATAGGACACGCAGCAATCTAGTGTGGTAACCTAGAGCTCAGTTCCTATTCTAACACTGATGGGCTAGGTGCTCCTGCAGGGCACCTGCTCTCTCCTCGGCCTCTGCTGCTGCCTTGAGAGGAAGGAAGGTCTGGGTTTCTGAGTTCAAATGTATCAGGGCTTCAAAGAAATGCTGTATTTTAATCTGTTTTGTTCTGACTCCTCCTCTGCAGGGAGGAAGATGGGTAGGCTGGCTTAGTACTGTGCTGTAAGTTCTGCTTCCAGTCAGCTTTAGAACAGCCTTCTGAGGAAGGAAGCATGCCCATTTTTCTAGCCAATTTTGGGGGGGGGGGAATGGCCACAGTCCTGGTATATGCTTCTTTGGGGTGATGTATCCTAGAGCTTCCTAGATTCTGTGTTCCCAGTCCCAGCGTGTACTGAGAAATAGTTCTACCGAGTCCCCACAGGGTCTGTACTTCCCCATGAGAGTTAGAGTTAGACCTCTCTCTCTCTCTCTCTCCTGCGTGTCTCTGTGTGTTTGTGTATGTGTGTATGGGGGGACGGTACATCCCGATAAGGGGCTGAGCATGTCTTTCACATGTCTTTTTGACAGCCTCCCGAGGGAGCCTGCAGCTGTGGGAGGCCCTCAGTGTGCGGTCTGGGCACAGGGGCTCGCTTTGCCAGCCTCCCCTTCCCCTTGATCCATCCCAGAGTCTAACTCTCTTGTCAGAGATCCTCTGAGGCAAGCTGATGATTGCCAGCTGGGACTAGAGGATGCAGGGCAGAGGCCACCAGGACCCACCTCACCCCGACTCTAATTGGCTCTCCTGTTAGCTAGGGATGGCCGGCAGCTTTGAGTTAGGCCTGGCTTCTCTCAAACCAGGACACTTGCCTGCTCAGCCAGGCCCAGCTTGCCCCTCCCCGTAGGTCTTCCATGGAGGAAAAGGAGACCATCGCCTGTTTCTAGATTGTCCTTGGTGCTCAGGCTCTGATGCAGGATTTGGGGGTCACTAAGAGGAAATCTAGGGGCTCAATGGCACTTTATGTACCCCCCACCACCTGACACTCTGGATGGGTGTAGATGTGAATCAGGTTTCTTTCTCCTTCTTCCTTAGACTCCATGCTTCTGGGACCCTTCCTCCTTTCTTTCTCCCCGTGTCAGTCCATGAGTTCCGCCAAGAACCATAGGAAGCCTGGATCTGACACTCACTGGTCGAACTATCTGCTCCTGGGGGGGTTCAGTGTCCTTTCAAATGGGGGCATACCAGGACTCTAGGCCTCCCCTTAAAAGCCCTTGTGTGTGGCTTCTCTTTGCAGCTAAGGTGAGTGACTTCCCTTCCTGGTCTCTGCAGAAAACAAGTACCAATTCCGCAATCTGGCATTGGAGACTCTGATTCTCTTCTGTAAAATTTGGTAGTTGTTCAGGATCCCTCACTATTCTCAGAATACGGAGGCCTTTCCCTCCAATAGCTTTCATTCAAGCAGTAGTTAAGGTAGTGTCCAAAACCAAACTGGACCTTTGCTCTGTACTGCTCTTTGATCTTGGGCAAGCTATTTCACCTCTTTGATCTTTGGGGGTTTTTTTTCTTCAGATCTAAAAATCAGGCATATTCATACCTGTTAGTGTTGTAAGGATTCAGGTAATAAATGTAAACTACTCAGAACTAGAGTAAGTCTCTAGTTAAGTGCTAGCTGTCTGTCTATATTTAATTTAATTATCTGTTTTGAGACACCATCTCACTATGTAGCCCTGACTGACAAGCCTCAATGTAGACCAGGTTGGCCTCTGCCTCTTCGTCTGTGTCTGTCTTCTGATTGCTGGGATTAAATGTGCATACCACCAGACCTGGCCCTACATTTTATTAGTGTATTTATTCCTATTGTCTTTAAAGTTTATTTTGGCTTGTTTTGGAGACTATGTACCTTAGGCTATGTACTTATGTACCATGTATGTGTCTTTTTTATAAGTCTTTTAAAAAAGATTTATTTATTTATTTTATGTCTATATGGGTACACCACCATTGCTCTCTTCAGACGCACCAGAAGAGGGCATGAGATCTCATTACAGATGGTTGTGAGCCACCACGTGGTTGCTGGGAATTGAACTCAGAACCTCTGGAAGAGCAGCCAGTGCTCTTAACCGCTGAGCCATCTCTCCAGCCCCTATGCATGTATCTTATGTACTATGTATTTTAGGCTTCCAAAAAACTCATTGCTAAGGATATTATCCATCCAGTGGAATCCAAAATGCTTGGGTAATTGTGAATGAAACAGGGCATAGAAGAATGTGATAGCTCAGAGAATCCTCTGGATGCTATGCTACACAGTAACTATTTAAGTCCTTATGTGACCAGTGTGAATGTTGTCTCCTTTGCAACAGAGTGGGTTGAGAGACAGATAGGACATTGGTGGGTGCAGTTGGTATAGTTGCAAGTTTGCAATGAGTCTGCAATAAACTCAAAGGAATTCTCAGGACTGGCAAAGGTAGGGGTTCTCAAACACTGCTGAGGGGCTGATGATATCTAAGGCACTTTCTCAGTCATCTCCATATTTGATTCCCATTGTAGCCTTTTCGGGACACAGCAAAGTTACTGAGTTCCTTGTATTATAGGCCAACCAAAACAAACCAAAACAAATCAAAACAAAACCAAGCAGAATTAATAGGAATGGGAAATGACTTGCTTAGGGTCACATAGCTAAAAAATAATCAAGGACTGCAATCCAATTTCTTTGAATCCCCATGACCAGAATTAGAAGAAGTAGTGGCTAGACCTCACTTATTTCTCTTTCTTTCTCTTCCTTCTGTGCTGAGGTCTGCTCCATTCCATAGATATGCCCTTGGCAAGTCCTAAGTAGGGCACTGAGATGCTGAGATGAAACTACACAGACTCCATCTTTGAGGTGGCTTAGGACATGCAGGCATGAAAACTCAGAAAGTCTGGTGTAATCAGCTAAGAACAGAGGCACATACAGGAACACAGAGGAGGGGTTATAGTGGTAGTTAGCAAAATAGAGAAGGAAATTGGAATGCTGAGGGAGAGATAATGGGAACAGAAGAGAGATGGTGTTTAAAGGGTGAGTGAAGCTCCTCCCGAGCTGGTAGCAAGGAGTTTGGCCTGGAGAGTGAGTAGGCCAGCTGCAGATGGTGGATTACCCTCTATGGCCTGCCATTGATGAACTGGCATAATGCCACCAGCCTCAGGCCTGGGCTCCTTCATCCCTATATTGGCTACAGCCATAACATGACAGAGAGCTCTTGGTGGAACTGTATCCTTCCTCTGTTTCTGCACTGGACTAGTGAAGAGCAAGGGGACAGAGTGGAGTCTCTATTGCCACCTCTGAGTTCATGGGTTTAAGACAACAAAGAGTCTTAACTTGGTTCTGTTGTTGACTTGTGAAGCAAAGAGATGGTATTAGGGACTCTGCCAAATGAGTAGGCATCTTGGAATAGGTTTGTGCCATCAGATCTTGGTGACTGAGAACAAATTCACTCCCAGCCTTAGTTCTTCACCATGCCATGACCTGTTCTTGCCACTTGGCATCCATTACCCTAATGCATCCTTGCACCAACCTTATGATTTTACCCTCTTACTGTAGATGCGGCTCAGGAGAAAGGGACCTGGCCCAGGTCACATCAAAGTAACTGATGGTCTGTGTCATCCTGTCACCCCCCACCCACCCCCCACCCCTGTTGTGTACTTGCCTGCAGCTAAGCGGCCTCCCATTGCGAGCCCACTAGAAGTAGAGCCTTCTGCTGCTTTTGGTGTCAAGAAGGAAGAAACTGACAGGTCCTCCAGAGACTTCAAGTTTATGCTGGTGTTAAATTGGGAGAGAATACCTCGGGTGGGCCCTTGCCCTGGGGCACTAAGCAGCCCAGTGGACAATATCCTGGGCAATGGCTTGACAATCCAACAGACACCGTTTACACATGGCTGTTTGCCTCTCGTCAGATAATGTTTATTTCTCTTCCTGATTATGAAAGGCACACAGGCATGCCTGTTTCTTGAAAGGGCCTTTGATAAGAGCCGAGGGCAGCACAGGAAAGAGCGGCTCTCTACGAACCATTCTGCCTGCGCCTACATGCATGTGGCCAGGGCGGGTTTTTTGTTTTGTTTCGTTTTGTTTTGTGTTTTGTTTGTTTTTTTTAGGAGATGAGGGGAACAACCCGAGGAGTGGGCGCCCGACATGGCCCACGGCCGCTCCCCTCCCAACAAGCAAGGCCGCTCACAGAGGTGCTCTTGTTCCCTTATTCAATGACCCAGGCTTTGCCTGCTACTCAGGGCGTGCTACTTAGGGCGTGGCCCTCTCCTCAGCCCTAGGCATTCTCCCTTTTAGAGGCTTTACCCCACAGCATGTCAGATATGTGAAAATGCACCCACATCCCATATTAAATGTAATTTTTGCTATAAAATATTTCAAAGGATTTTTATAATTCCGCTTTCAAAATTATTTGCCTATGAGTAACTCGTTTCGTTCCCACTTGGCTATGATTTCTTTGTAATCATCGTGCATACTTGGGAATTCTTGCAAAGTGAGGAAATCTAAGCAACAAATTGTTTTCAAATGTAATGAAATTTTTAGGAATACTAAATTTAACAATTAACGAGGCTGATATTATATTATGTTTTGTAGACATATAATGGAACATTTATTAATTCCAATTCCGCTGTTTTCTTTTCATATTTTAGAGCCAATAAATGTTCTTTTTCTTGGGACTGGAAGGTTTTCTTAGGCTCTCAGAAAGCACGGAGGCCCCGGGTTGCCTGGCTCTGCAGCTACGTGGAAAGCAAGAGCCTAAACTGGAAGCGGTATTCAGCTAGCCACTGGAGAGGGACAGAGGAACTCAAGAGGGCTGGGAATGCAGTCTCTGCCAGCCCTCTTGTCATTAGCACAGACCAGGAGACATGGGAAGCCGAGAAAGGGCATGGCAGTTGCTCAAGAACACAGAGCTACTAAGAACCAATGTGAATGAACTCTATCTGGTGGGCTTGGGGGAGGGGGGAGTCCTCTGAGCGGTCTCCTCCCCCCCCCCCCACTGCTCCTATAAAGTCATTGTTCTGAGGAACTGAGACTTCAGGCCATCGCACTGAAGATGAATTCCATAGTACCTACTACTATTACTGTTCTCAGAATTTTTCTCTCCCCAAAGGAATCTTCAGTTAAAAGGATCAGCACCATCACCATTCTGGCCTCACTAGATGAGTAATTAAGTGGTTTGTGTAATTTGACTGTGCTGTCTGAGCCTCAGTTTGTTTGCCTGTAAAGCGGGACTAATAGAACCTACCTCAAACGGCATTCACAGGGAGGGATGCGTTGACACCTGCACAGCTCTTAGTAGAGAGCTGTGTGGCATGCAGTAAAGGCTCAGTAAGTATTGGCTGTAATAACAATTACCATTATCATCATCATTATTATTGTTCTTAGTGTACCAGGATCCAAACTACTCACTTTATGAACCAAGCCCCCAGGACACTGGGGAACAAAGGAGACACAGTACATGGGAAACTAGAGCTTTGGGCTGGAACTGGGGCTTGGACTGGAGAATCTGATCTCTCATGCTTACAGAGACCATATGCACCAACTGCCACCTGCCAGGCCTTTGGAACCCTGAAAGTAAGAGGGGCTTCTTCACATCCAAAGCTGGCTGGCCTATATTTAGTGATGATAGCAGCTGGCCCCAAGGCCCTCTCAGAAAGCTTAGAGAAGAAAAGTGAGGAGAAGGGGAGAGGAGGGCCAAAGGGATTAGGCTTGTGGCTGCCTGGCTACCTGGCCCTCCCCTCGGGGCCTGCACACTCCGTGGTGCTCCGTAGCAGGTGATAGGCTAGCACAGGAAGGCTTCCCAGGGTCTGGGGAGCCAGAGACAGTCACGCCCCTTCGGGCTCAGCCCTTCTCTCACAGGCACCCCGCAATCTCCTTCTTTTGCTTCATTCCAGCCGCTCATAACTAGCAGTCCCAGATGGATATTCAGGGCCAGATTGGAAGGACCCCAAACTCTCCCTTCAGGCTACAGAGGCCCAGGGAAGGGAGGGATGTGGCTTTTAGTCAGGCAGCCTGTCAGTGACTGACCTGGGACATGAACTCAGGGATACTGTCTCCTCATAATCTAGTACCTTCACTACTTGTGTCCCCTTAGCTAGGCTTGGCAAGTTCAGGGCCTCGGGCAAGTACTGCATCTGCTAGCCTTTCCATGTGTTTGGGGTGGCTGTGGGTCAGACCAGAGGTCCTCCCCAGAAGGGGCAGGCAGATGCGAGGGTGGGGGCACTCATCTTGGATTCTCTGGGGCTCAGTGCATTTTCCACAGCTCTTGTGTGTGCTCACATGTACACCACATCACACACACACATACACACACACACACACACACACACACACACACACACATGCTTTGCCAACATTATCTAGGCTAGGGATCACCATGCCGCATGTGCAACCAGTTTGCCTATCCTCCTTGAATCTAGAGACGGTTGAAGCGATTCTAATTACAGCCTGCATTCCTGCTCTGTCTGAAGGCTTTCCCTTTTTCAAATGGTCTAGTTTTTTTTTTTAACTCAGCACTTGGCTCCTTTGCTCCTTGTTGCCTGACTCCCCCAACACACACCTCATTCTCACGCCCCTGCATCTCCCCCCTTTTCTGAATTGGATTGTTCAACTTCAGCTTGATTTTCTGCTGTCTGAGACTTGGCAAGACTTAAGAAAACCCAGTTCAGGTTCTCTCTCTCTCTCTCTCTCTCTCTCTCTCTCTCTCTCTCTGTGTGTGTGTGTGTGTGTGTGTGTGTGTGTGTATGCATATTTGTATGAGTATATTATTGCATGAGGCAATATAGGCAGGTGTAGTTGGGTTTGTGTGCATGGTGTTAAAGGGATCTATGCAAAGGTGTGCATACTGCATGTGTCTGTTTCTATATATGTATACATATATATGATGTTGCTTACGTGTTCATGGTGCATATATGTATATGCAGTCTTTATTGCATACAAGTGTGTATCTGAGTTTATAAAGCCATGGACGCCTAGTCTGATAAAGTTTCAGATTCCATCTTTTCCCTCAGCAAAGACACTGCCCCCTGCAGGTCAGACGAGGACCTACAGGCTCACATTGGCCTCTCCAGACCCATCAGCAAGTATAAGCAAGACATTCATCCTCTGTAGAACTAACACAATACAACGAGTAAGGTTTCTGGGAGCAACTCTGTTCACTCCATTGCGATTCACATTCATGCACCTAGATCTCCACAGAACCATGAGCTTCTATTTTTTTCATTGCTTTCAATTCTAGTTCCGATATTCTCCTTCTCTCTCTCTCTCTCTCTCTCTCTCTCTCTCTCTCTCTCTCTCTCTTTCTCTCTCATACACACACACACACACACACACACACACACACACTCACTCACTCACTTTGGGAACCCTCTGCCCTGCTGTCTGCTACTCACAGTATACTGTCAGCAACTGTCGTTTCCCCATATTCTTGTTTAAAAGAAGATTTATTTATTTTTCTTTTATGTGTATGAGTGTTATGCTTGCATTTATGTCTGTGTACCACGTGTGTGGCTGGTACCTGTAGAAGCCAGAAGAAAGAGTTGGGTGCCCTGGAACTGGAGGTACAGATAATTATGAGCCTCTGTGTGGGTGCTGGGAATCAAAACTGTGCCTTCTGGGAGAGCAGCCAGTGCTCTTAACTACAGAGCCATTCCTCTAACCCTTCCCCATATTCTTAGTGTCTTTTGACCATTTTCCTCATCCACATGGCTCAATGGCACAACTGTCTTGTGATATTTTGGGGGCTCTACTTTCCTTCCACAGTCCACATTCTACTGTGCAAAGAAGCAGGGACATTATCCTTACTGTTCTTTGTGGCTGCTTCTGGACCATTTGTCTTTCTTCCTCTTGAAATGATGGATATGCTCATGACTGCCTCATCCCCAGCCCCTCCTGGAGACTGTTATCTTTTGACCCCCTTGTCAGTGCCCTCCAAGTCTTAAAACTGCCAGTAGCTGGATAGGTATTTTTCCCTCCTATATAATAATTTTGCCACTGTTCTTTGCAAGTTCTGTACAACAGAGATACCCTCCTGGATTTAATAGTCAAGACTCTGGGTCTTCCACTCCACCTTTGTCTCCCATTCCTTATTGCTATGTGCTCCTGACCTTACCATAACTATGTGTACATTTCAACATCTTGATCGTAATCACCCCACCCTTTGACAGCGCCCTCCATTTCTCCATATTCTTCCCTGTAGGAACTCTTACTCTGAGAGTGTCCCCGCTTCACGTAGACCACTGGTCCACTGGCTTTAGTACTCCTTCCTCTCATCTCTGCTTTCCCTTAAACAGCAGAGCCCTCTCAAGACACTGCTCGATCAATGCCTCCACTTCCTCATAGACATTCTCACCATTCGACATCCCAGTGAACTTCCTGGCTGCTAAAGCTGTTCTTGTCAAAGGTCACCAGAAGGTGGGCATGAGCTGGTTCACACCTTTAGTCTTCGTGCTTGGGAGGCAGACACAGAAGCAGGAGGATCTCTGGATTCATGGTCATCCTGGTCTACATAATGAATTCTAGGACAGCCAGGCCTATAGAGAAAGACCTTGTCTCAGAAAACAAAGAAACAAACAAGTCCCCAGAAACTCCACATTGCCAAGCCCAGTGAGCTGTCTTACCTTTCTGGGTTGCTCATAGGTTCTTGGCCCAGTTGAGCATGTTCTCTTCTATTGTTCAGTGTGGTCTCATTTCACTGGTTCTTCAGAGACTCCTCCTCTGGATGTCAGGACTAAGTCTCTGGTGCTTTCATCCTCTTACCAACACTTTCTTAGTAGATTTTTGTTGTTGTTCAGCCTCATGGGTTTAACTAGCACATGTATTTCAGTAACTCACTAAAATTGTATCTTCAATCTTTTAAAATTTCTTTTGGTGATTTATTTTCTATTTTTTTATGTGCATTGGTGTTTTGCTTGAATATCTGTTTGACAGTATTAGTACCCCTGGAACTGGAGTAACAGATGGTTGTGAGCTGCCATGTGGGTGCTGGAATTGAACCTGGGACCTCCGGAAGAACAACCAGTGCTCTTAACCTCAGCCATCTCGCCAGCTTCTGTATCTTCAATCTTAATCTGCCCCCCACAAACACCAGGTTTTTGTGTCTAATATTTCATTTGGTAGGAGAAATTAAAAGATTTTGAAGCAAGGGTACATTTGAAATAGCATCCAGAGATGAGGCCATCACTCAGTGGTTTATCACCAAAAGCCTGCTAGCTGTAATAGTCTGGGCTAAAGCATCTAATTTTCTGCTTGATTCAAGCCCAGGCCACCAGCCGCACCTCTTATTAAAACTTGTACAATACATCCCTACATCTACCCTTGGCCTCTCCATTCTCCAGAGCCACCAGAATGATCTTTCTAAAATAAAATTTCAGACTTGTTCTGTGTAGAAGACTTTTCTCTGAGAGAGAGTCTTACACTATATTTCTAAGTCGGACTTGGAACTCACTATGTAACTTAGGCTAACCTGAAAGTTATAATTCTTTGGTTAAGAAATGGGGTTTCGGGCTTTTATCACCATGAGTAGCACTTGAAGTTCTTTTAAACCTGGGTTTTAAATGGGTTTTACATGTGTAGGTGTCTTGTTTACATGTATATCTGTGTGCCTGGTGAAGAGGGTACTGTGTCCCCCGACCAAGGCCGGAATCACAGATGATTGTAAGCTACCACATGGGCTCTAGGAACCAAATCCAGGTCCTGGGGAAGAACAAGTGCTCTTGACCATTGAGCTATGTCCCCAACCCCTTTAATGACTTCTTTATACATTTTAGATTCTAAACTCTTAACACAATCATACCTTGAACCCCAAACTCTTAGCTAAGTATGGCAGTACATGCCTGGACCCCCAGCATCAGGAAGCAGAAGCAGGAGGATCCTTAGTCCCAGGCCAGCATTGATAACATGGGCAAGCACTATATAACGCAACCAAACATGGCTCTCAAGCTCCCTGCTTTGGCCTACAGTTCTTGATAGTGTGGTCTTTGTCACCCCAGCTTTGGTTCTCCCCTTCACTTTCCCACATGCCCACTTCTGACCCCTCTGTTTCCCAGATCTTTCTCCTTGAAGCCGTCCCTGGATCCTCATATGGGTGTTTTACCTGTATGTATGTCTGGTGCCCACAGACGCCAGAGGAGGGTGTTGTATCCTCTGGTACTGGAGTTACAGAGGATTCTAAACCGCCAAGTGGGTGGGTGCTGGGACTTCTACCCTGGTTCTCTGGAAGAGCAGCTAGTACTCGTAACTGCTGAGTCATCACCCCTGCCCCCAAGCAGCTCCTTTCTTATCAGTAAGGACACAGTTCTTCTCCCTGGCTCCTGGCTCTAAGGCAGCCCCTCTGGCATCGAGATCCCATAAGCCTGATTTACTTTCTTCATTGCTATCCACCATCCTGGGATTCACCTGTGAGTTTCTCATTGCTCATTGACGGTCCACCCTCCTTGCCCTTGGTAAATAACAAGGCCTGTCAGGCTTGTTCCTTATTCCAGTGCCTCAAGACAGTCCTGTAAGTATTCCCTGAAAGAACAACTATTCATGTGCGTGTCTTCACTGAATTGAGTGCCCAAGCGGGAGACCTCTTTGATGGGCAGAGTACCTGCTTCACTGTGGCAAGCGCACGTGTGAATGGCACATGGTACTGTCCCTGTGCAAGGGGAGTAGGAGGGGCATAGGCTTTTTAGCAGCCCTGGGAAGGTCTCGCTGGGCAGGCCAGACAGGCGGCCGAAAGGAGTCTGCTTCCCCTCCATTGATTGCATTAATACCAGGGATTTGGAGTAAGGCAGGTTGGGTAATGGGTGGTAATTCAGTCCAGGTTTCCAACACATTCTCTGCTGAGAACCAGAGTAGGGAAGGATGAGAGAGACAGATGGGGAGAGAGACCAGCATCCCCCTGATCCTTGAAAGGGTGAGCTCTGGGCAGCAAAGCTGACAGCAAGCTTTGCTGGGGGAGCTGTGTGCGCCTGCGCAGTGGTCCTGTCTGGACCTGGGATCTCTGAGTTGGGAGACCTCTTATAGGCATCACCTTGCCTCCCCCAGGGGTATGTTTTGCTGAGAGGTGAGTAAAAGCCTCTTGTGTCAAGTGGCTGGCAGTGGCCAGCACATAGTAGGGACTCAGTTGGCTTGGGAGACTTGAGGCTCTAATGAGATTATGGCCTTTTTTCCCTCTTCTAAGCATTTCTTCCATTGGACAAACTTCTCTATCTCACTCTGGTTTTAGATTTGAAATAATATAGTTTTGGAAACACATAACAGAGATGGAGCTTCAGGTCTGAGTAGATTTTAAGCTGAATTGTTGGCCATCAGCTGGAAGCCGGACCAAAAACTGAACTGCGCCATTACCTACCGTAAAGTGCTACTTCAGAACAAGGATGCATTAGCATGTCCCCGCTCCATTACAGAATACACTCGCAATTAGGCATAAACAGAGGAGGAGAGGAGAATAGGGAAAGGCAAAGGAGGGGGGGGTGGACAGGACAGATGAGGGACTGCAAATCCCCAGGCTCAATTAGTAGCTGGCCTTGGAACTGTGGTCACTTCTCCTTTTTGTACCTGTTTCCTCAATCTGTATCATGAAGATAATATCAAATTAATAAACAGAAGCCATGGGGCTGGAGAGGTGCCTCAGTGGTTACCAGCACTGGCTATTCTTTCAGAGGACTCAGGTTCGATTCCCAGTACCCACATAGAGCCTCACAGCCCACTGTAAACTCCAGTTTCAGGGGATCCGATGCCTTTTCTGGTCTCCACAGGCATCAACTATACACAGATATACATTCAGATTAAACACCACACACACACACACAATTAAAGACAAAAATAAATCTTTTATTACAAGACAGAAGGCATGAAAGTGCTTGACCATAGCGACCTGCTCAGTGGATAGTGGTGGCCATTCCCTCCTACAGTTTAAGAGGACTTACTGCGATGGGGAATACAATTTGTGGCATGAAAGAATTTAAGAATTTGGGGCTCCAGCAAGAAGGCCTAGGATGTGCAGACCTGACAAAGCAGAGAGGCATTAACTTCAAGAGACTAGAGGATGTTGGAGCAATGGTAGGGAAATCAAAGAGGTCCAAGAGGAGACAAGACTGGCCCAAAGTCATGGATTCTGCTTGAGGCAGGACTAGAACCCACAGCACCTATTTTCCTAGATATACCTTCAAGCGAACTAATAGCTGCTGTGTATGTCTGTCAGTAACATGGCTCTGCCCCACAAGGTCCATAGAGGCCATAAGGGTAAAGGTGATGTAGAGAGAAATGTTTTGGTGGCTTTAGTTTAGTTTAGAGGTCTCTCGCCTCTGGTGTGCTCAGGATCCTACTGGTGAGCAGGTTCTGGGATTCCTAGCCTCACTCAGGCTCTTGCTGTTTCCTGGGCTTGAATACCTCCTCCAGGTGCCCCCTGCTTGGCCCCAGAGGCCCGGGGAAGGGGAGCCCAGGGTGACAGCTGCTGGGCTATGGGCGGGCGGACGCCAGCGTGGGGGTGGGAGTGGGGGGTCAGGCTCAGAGAAGGCCAGCGGGCAGGAGCATAGAGAGGAAGTTCACAGTCTGCAGCAAATGGATTTCAAGGCCCTGTTAAGTGGAAAAGCCTCCAGGAACGTGGCAGAGAAAGGCCCCTGTCTTTGGAGAGGGGCTGAGGGGCCAGCTGGGGGTGTCTTGGCAGGGGAAGCTGAGCCGCATGCCTTGTGTGAGCTGGGAGAGTGGGGGTAGTAACTGGGGCCGCCAAGTAAGGCCGGGCAGGCCTTGAGCAAGGCTGGGCCTTGGGATTGCTGTCTGCTTGGGAGTGGGCTCAGACTCCAGCTGTACTTTAGGAATTCTGGGGCCCCAGGATTCAGGCTAGCTTCTCAGGGGGCTTCCTGAATGCCAGGTTGACAAGGGGAAAGACTGGCTCTAACTCTTAGTCTCTAAGCCTTTCTCTCTCATGCAATGGTGCTCAGGGCTGGGGTCCTAGTGGCTGTAAAAGAGGCCACTCCACCATGATTCCTGATCTTCTAGGGCCTGTGGTCTGGCACAATGGTCATCTTCACAGATAACAGTACTTCACAGTTTACAAGACACTAGCCTACCCACTTCTATACCACAAGACTGCATGCAAAGAGACACATTTGCCCTAGTCACAGTAGAGACCCGTGCTTTGGCTTCCTATGCAACCTACAAACCTTCAGCTTTCGCTCTGCTGATAATTTCTCTCCTGTTTTTCTCTTTATTCCATTTGGCTGCCGTTTTGAGGCAAGGTGTCACTTTGTAACCCAAGTCAAGGCTGACCTCTTGATCATCCCACCCTAGCTACCCCGAGTGCTGGCATTATAAGCATGGGCCGTCTGCCACACCTGTCTCCATTTTCCCTGTTTAGAGGTGGCTTCTCTCAAAGAGACATGCTATGGTAGGATGTCTCAGGCCAAGGCCTTCTTAGCCCAGGAAAGCCACGCATTCTTTTAGGAAAAAGTCACGTCCAGCCGAGAGCCATCTTTAAGCTGGTCACTATGTGTGTCCAGTCATGACGAAGTTCCTCTCTATTGCTCTTAGTTTATTCGGCATCTTTCTCAGCCATGAAAAGAGACCCAGCAGTGAGGGGCTACAAGGCAGTCAGGCAGCAACCAGGCGTGCGCAGGGTGGCTGAGCAGCAGAGGAGGAGCCTCGGGCCCCTTTCCCAGCCAGGCCCCCTGCCCTTTGCCTGGCCTGGCCCCAGGCACAGGGCCCAGCCAGCTGTCCCAGGGCGGGCAGGCTAGCTGCATTAGCAAATGTGTTTGCGGTTATGGGCCGCTCCCGAAAGCAGAGAAGCATTGCATTAGGGGGGTAGGGATTGAAGACAGACCAGGCTCTGGTTCCCAGCCCCAGCCAGGGAAATCAGAACCAGGCTGGACTTCTGGCCCCTCCTCAGAACCCTTGCTCCTGGATCCCTCCCCCTACCTAGGCTAGGAAGGGGGCAAGAGAGGGCTGGCCACAGTAATGTGGTCGTTCAGGCAGGGTTGCCTTTGGGTATCAGTGGTAGAGGTTTAGAGTGAGTTGAGAGGGGTGTAGGTGGATGGTATTCCTGCAACCTCTCTCTTTAAATCCCCCCCTCTCTCCCACTCTTCCCAACCACAGAGAGGGCCAAAGCAGGAGACAAACCTGAGGTTGGTGGATCATGTACTCTGTACTGCAAAACCCATCCAAGTTGCAAAATGAGAGCAGAACTTCCCTGTCTACCTTTCTTTCCCTCAAAGCACCAGGGGCCAGCAGGAGGGATGACAGTGACCTAATGCTTACCAGGAGCCTTCTAGGGGCTGGCCTTTCTACATGTCCCCTCAGATGCTCTGTAATGTCCCCAGGACTCTGTTCCTGTCCCTGCTGTGTTTGCAGATGAGTTCTCTGTTCCTTAGTTCCTTAGCAATGATCAGAGGCCTAACAGCTGTATGGCCACTGTGAGTGAGAGTGGGAAGGGACAAAGTGGGCAGAGAAAGTGGGCGTGGCAGGAGACTGCAGTGCAATGGACTTTAAGATGCTAATTTTCATCCCTATGACCAAGATAACCATGGAAATCACTACCTGTAATCCACAGTGCCAGGTACCCAGTGGGGAATTGAGTTTCCTACAGATGAAGTATTAAGGAAGGCCAGTATCCAGTAAAGAGCAAAATAGAGAGCCTAACCTATTAAAATCTCTCCCTTCCCACAGGCAAGTCCTACCTAGTTTGCACAGATTTGGGGCATTGGCAATACCTGTGGAACCCACACGGTGCTGGGTCATTCTGATTGGGACACCATTTTCCCCCTTGTCAGTTTGGGCATCCCTTCTGAACCTTTGGAATGTCATCTTGAAAGTTTTGATTCCTGTTGCCTCTTGCAGGTATGGCTGGCTCTGTAATGTCCCCAGGACTCTGTTCCTGTCCCTGCTGTGTTTGGAGATGAGTTCTCTGTTCCATTAGTTCCTTAGCAATAATCAGAGGCCTAACAGCTGTATGGCCACTGTTAACAACCTCTCTTGTCCTACAGTTATAATTAGCTTTCTCTGTCTGAAGCATAGAATTGGTTGTAAGCACAGCCGTGGTGTCTGACAATCCAGGGTTCCAAAATGGCTTGGGTCACTACAGACATTAAGCTCTGTGCTCATTGCTACTGAAGTCACCAGATCCAGGTCTGGCAGAGGTAGGCAAGTGGTCTCAGGAATACAATCCCTTCACCTCTGCCCAAAAGGCTGGAGTAATCTAACAGTAGGGTGAAGTAGAAACTTAAGTATTCTTTGGAAAGAAGGGATGGTGTTTTGCTGGGACAAACATGTGAAGGAACTTTTTGTTAGTAGACACAGCTATAAAAGGCTAAGTCAGAACATGAAGGAACATTTTGCTGAATGTAGTTTGTTGCTGTTTCCAAGGACTCAGGCTGATTGGATGTATGTGGGGAGACAAGACCTGTGCTGAGGTAAGGCATGTGAAGGACACATGATGTTTGGAGGGAGTAAATAGGACTCCCTGGAGTGACAGAGACAGAGCTAGGCTTGCTTATAGAGCTAGCTGGGCAGTGCTTATGAGTCTTGGGTCTTCACTGATCTTCACTTCCCTGAGAGAGGCACAGCTGAGAACTTCTCCTGGTGTCCCTGTTGGTCCCTCCTGCTGACTCGAGCCAAGGCTGAGGCCTGGCTGTCTCTGCTAGGTCATGTCACCACTGATGCTAACCTGACTTTACCAAACTGGATTGCTGGTGTATCTGTGAGGTGTTTGCAGCCACTGCTGTTGCTAACCTGACTCTACCAAACTGGACTGCAGGTATATCTGTGAGATGTTTGCGAGTGGATCGAGCTGCCACTGCCTGCTGACCTGTGAACTGAACTGCTGATTTCCAGACAACACAGATGGGAGTTGACCCAAAGAATCTTTCTAAACAGGTCTGCTTTCCTGTATCCTTTCTTTTCCACTACCTCTGGTGGGTGGTAGGCTGGAAGGGCGGTTAAAGCATTTAAGAACCATCATTAAAAAATAGGATTGAGGGGCTGGAGAGATGGCTCAGTGGGGAAGAGCACTGACTGCTCTTCCAGAGGTCCTGAGTTTAATTCCCAGCAACCACATGGTGATTCACAACCATTTGCAATGCCCTCTTCTGGTGTGTCTGAAGATAGCTACAGTGTGCTCATATAAATAAAATAAACTTAAAAAAAAATAGAAGCCATAAAAATAGGATTTGAAAAACTTGAAGTTACAGTAGGGGCTCTGAGTAGGCATGGTGGCATAATCTCAGCACTATGGTTACTAATCAGGAGGATCTCATCTGAGGCCTGCCTGTGCTATAGACACCTCACAAACCAAAACCAATCAACAAAGATACACTACAGAGCCTCCCACCTGAGGCATATACAGATACCCAGAGGACTTGTTTCCCAGAGTAAACAGAGGAGGTGAAATAGAAGGCCACCTCTAGAGTCTTAGCCACAGCTTAGCTTGAGTCTGGAAGGCCTCATCATATCCCACCCAGAGCCGCTCTATCTTCATGGCTGGCTGCTTTTGTAGGTCTAACCCTCTTCCAATGGCAGGTGATACTTATAGGCCCCCTGAAGGAAGCTAACCATAAGCTACGGGAGGCTCTTGTCCATGGTCAGTGTTAGCTATGTAGCCTGTGCCCCACACCCTCGGGGATTTTCGGGTTGTGGAAGAAGAATCCAGAGGAGAAGCAGAGAGAATGGTGGGATGCCTAACTCAGGAGCCCCGTCCTCAGGTGAATAGTTCCCCTTGCCAGCACTTACTTTCACCTTCTAGGCTGTTCTATAGATGTAGAGATAGGGGAACTTCCCTGAGTCTGGTGCCCAAAGGAATAGCCATGCGAAGGTTTCCACCCTGCATGTTAACATCCAACACCACATGCTTCTGTTTCACTTGGTTGGCTCTGAGGACCAAAGGGGAAATGGCCAGATGCACGGGACTCTGAGAACTGTCCCCTTACCTGGGACCAAGAATGCAGGCAGCCACAGCTCGCCTGAGGGTTGAGGAGGGGAGGATGAGTGGGGGAAGGTGCAGGAGCAGTAGATGGATTGGAATGGGTTCAGAGGCAGGCAATGAAAATGATTAAGGGAAGAGAGGGATTAATTTATAAAACGAGATTAGAAGAGCCAAGCTGCCGCGCCTGGCTAAGGGACAGCTCGCAGGCAGTGGGCGTCAGCTAGGAGGGGTAAGGGAGCTCAGTGACTCAGCGGGGGGCCCCACTGGTCTCAACTGCCTATCAGGGTGACCTTAAAGGTCCCTGAGGACCCAGCAACCACATTAACCAGTGCAGCCCCAGAATCCCCTTACAGCCCCCCTCCCCCATGATGTAGAGATGGGAAGAGCCTTTGGAGCAGCCCGCAGAAACTCATAAAGATGCTTCAGTAGCTAAGCGCAGGGGAGGTTTCTCCTCCACTGGGGTGGGGGAGGGTGCAGAAAGAAGCTCAGAAAGCACAGTGACCTGGTCTGGGTCACATGAGGAATGGTGGAAACAAGACCCTAACTCAGGGTTTAGCCCAAGCCCTGACAGCCCGTGCTCATCCCATTGCTTTTCTTCCTCAGCACAGACTGAGAGGCCTGTCAAAATATCTCTCTGGCTATTTCTTTTGCATTCACATTGGCACACTCTGAAGATGCTCTTTTTTATTTCTAAGCACACTTCTTCCGGCTGGCTGTCTTTCCACTTCTTCCGGCTGGCTGTCTTTCCACCCCTGTTGTCCGTCAGGAAGAGGAGAGGGGATGGAGGGGGAAGTAAGAGCATCCCTCCCCAGCACTCACTGTACCAGGAACCTGCTAGCCAGCTCTGCCCTTCTCAAGAGGTCAAAGGAATCTGATGCCATTGAAACCGAATGATGATTTACAATTTAGATCCTATTCTCCAATTTTATAGACAAGAAACCGAGGCTCCGTGGAGGGCTTGATTAGACCAAGATCTGACAAGTGAATGATAAAGCTGAAATTCCAGGTCAAATGGGCACCCCCGCGCCATGAAGATAGAAATCCAGTCACTTCATGAATGTGTTCAGGGATTTAGTCAGCAGTTAGTGGAGAAGACTCCTTACGAGTGCTCAGAGCTAGGGTTTGGGGATGGATTCAATACCCACAGGTTCCTGGAAATTATGACAGGGCCCACCTTGATGACTAACCCTCAGAACCTTAGGTACATCATCTCTAGGTCACATCTTACTGCTCACTGCCCCCCCCCCACCCCACCAATGGTCAAGAACCTGTGACTGAGTCCAGGAGGACCCGAGCGTACTCCGGAGCAGGGAGCTGGTTTGTTGTGATGACTATCCAGAGTCCAGTCTCGGAGGTGCTGTCCAGATAAGCTGCCAGGCTAGCAGGCTGTTTGGAGAACAGTGCAGGGTAAGGCCAGGGAGGAGAGGTGAGAATGGGGGAGGGCAGGACGGGTGCTTTTCTTTCTTTCTTTTTTTCCTCAGGCAGAAATGAGCTCATGTTTTGTCTAATCTGAATTCTGTCAAGCAAGCGAAAAGGAGAGAGACAGAGACAGTAACACACAAGAGAGATAGAGCAAAAACGACAGAGAGAGAGAGAGAGAGAGAGAGAGAGAGAGAGAGAGAGAGTGCTACAGAGTTAATAAAAAATCTGCCAAGCACATGTTCTTTCCAGTACAGAGACAAACCAAAAGAGAGAGGGGAGGGAACAGGAGAGACCAGACCAGACCAGACCAGACGGGGATGTGTTCTCAGCTCTCCAGCTTCCTCTTCCCTTCAACCAGAGCAAATCCTGCCCACGTACCCTCAGCTGGCCAGCTCCTCACTCCCAGCCTGGGCTGTGGGAGGCTTAAGTCTTTTCAACTGAGATTAGGGAGTAGGAATTAGGGTGCAGAACAGAGGCCTGGTCTGCTGACCTTTGGCCCTGGTAGACAGAACGAACAGACTACTTTGTGCTCAGTAGATTTGGGGAGGGGGATCATTGTACCGCTCCGCCCCCCATCTAAAACCCAAGCAGAGCTCTCTAGAATCAAGACCCCAGGAAGTAAGCCATGACACCAAGAGGTGCAGTGGACAAACCTGATGAAAACCTGACTTCCACAGGGCCATTTTCCCCTGGAAGAACTTGAAGGTTTGGGAAAGGTGTGCCCCCCCATCTGCAGCCTTTCCTCCTCAGCTCTTCCCAGAAGCCTCCTTTATCCTGCCTCCCCCCCCCCCATGTCTTAAAAGGGCTGGCTGTGCAGTACTGGAATGTGGAGCTATTCCTAGGGGGAGACAGGGAAGCGAGGGGAGCTGAATTGCCCAAGCTGAGCAAGACGTTTAGCTACTCGAGCAATAATAGGGCTTTCATGGAGATGGCCAACCTTGGGTTCCAAAGCTATTTTCCACCCACAACCCTCCTTCCTCCCGCCCTGAGTTGCCCAGCTGAGAATCCTCTTTTGTTGGGCTGAGCCCTGGGGGGAGAGGGGCTGGGCTTTGTGGAAGGGGCCCCCAGGCCAGGCTGACTGGGCTCCCTGTTGTCTGGGTGGAGCACATCTGGGCAGTGAAGGGGAGCTGGGGCCTTGGGCCAAGGCTGGGGCCAAGAGAGCTGGCCCTTCGTTCCCAGTTACCCCAGGGTATAGGCCCTGCCTCTGCTCCTGGGTTCAAGTTGTATTTGTGGGCTAGTACTTTCCATGTGCCTCAATGGAAGGATCCTTGGGAGGACACAAGAACAAACTCTAGCCAATGACTCATATTCCAGAGCTACCTTTCCACAAAGCAGACACAGAAGAAGGCATGGGGAGGATCGGAGACCCTGGCTCTGAAGATCCAGTCTGGGTGGGGGGAGCACAAAGGTTGTGTAGAAGGATGGAAGCCAGTCGGGTGAGGGTGAGGCTGGAGTTGAGGCTTGGCCTGGCCAGGCAGGGTAATGAGATCCAGCTGGAAGAGAGGAGGAGGAGGGAAAGGAGGAGGGAGAGGAGTGAGAGAAGGAGGGGGAGGAGGAGGTTCCTTTATCTCTCGCTCCATGTTCTCAGGGCCCACGTTTTTTAATTTGTGTTGGATAAACAATATGGGATTGTGTACGCAAAGAAGCTCTAATTATCCCCCGAGGTTGTGTTTCCTTAGAGGAAATGAACTGGGCATGGCATTCGCGGTGGATCGCAGAAACGCACCAGCCCAATAGCTTCCAGATTGCTGCTCAGGCGTGCCATGCTGGGAGCCCCCTCCAGCAGGGCTGTGCTCTCCACACACCCAGCTGTGTCTGGAGCTCAGCTTGTACCCTGCCTGACCTGGCCCTGGTAGGGCAGAGGAAGGCCCGCTTGTCCCCAAGCCCCATTTCCTCCCTGTGCACTGAGTGCGAATACCTCCCCCACACCAAATCAGCCTCATCTTTATCTTTCCCCTGGAGACAGCTAAAGGACTCTGCAACGAGGGTTGGAGATGGAAGTAGCCCTTTCCACCACTGCCCCCAACCATAGTCTCCAATGAATTGTGGCCATGCAGCAGTTTTAAAGTGGGGGTGCTCAGGGGTTCTACTCCTAACCAGTGTCCTCTCCTAGAGTATTTTTCTCATGGAAGCTATCTCTAGGGTGGAGAAACACATAGTTGAGGTCTGGTAACCCCAACTTCCAGGGAGCAGGTACCCCAAGCATCTGTAGTACACTGAGACTCAGGCTTCCCTGAGGGCCTACCTCATCACCATCCCAAACTCTTTACCTGCCAGAGATGTATGGGGAAGCTGAAGTCCAGAGAGGCAAGAGGGCTTGCCCCAAGGTCACATACATGTGGCAGGATTGGAAGAGACCAAGTGGTTGGTTGAGTGAGACTTGTGAAAGAAGGATATGTATGGGTGAGGTGGCAAACCAAAGTGTCAGCCCATAGATGAGGGAAAAAAAGCCACTGCTTAATCTACTCATATATGTTCCCCTCGTCTTAACGCGCAGGGAGTCAAGGCCTTCTCAGACTATGATATGGCAACAGTGTCAAGAATGGACTCACTTGTTATGTGTCCAGCCAAGAAACCGGGCAACTAGGCACTGGGGTTTGGGGAACCTTTCAAAGGTGAACTCTGAGTCCTAGTAGAACTTAGAGTTTTCATCGGGGGCTATTCAAAAAATACATTATGGCAAATAGGTCCCAGGAAACTTCCCCGAGGCAGCTACAGAGACCAGCAGGCTGGGTGGAACCCAAGACACCCACCCACCCCTACTCAGACTCCTGTAGGGGACAAGAAAGTGGGAAGGCAGAGAGGGGAAGGTGGCTGGCCGCAGGACTGGGACTGCTTGCACTGCAATGGAAGGCTCGCCCTCATGTCTCCCTTTTATCTTTTCATTACATACAAATTAGGAGTGCGATTAACTTTATTAAAAGCAAACAAAGCTGGTCAGAGAATGGGGCCTCCAGACAGAACTGTGGGGGCAAAGAGAAGAGAAGCCTGGAGGAGCAGGGAGGGCTGTGGTTCTGCAGTTAAAAGGGCAGGAGGTGGAGGGTGGGGCGGGGCTTCTCAGCAGGATCCCGTCTCTAGGGATCTCACTACTTTCATGGCCATCTCTAGCCTTCTGAAGTTATGCCAGCTCAGTCCAGCCCCAAGAAAATTCCAGACTTTAAAAGACACAAGGAGGCTGAAGAGACGGGCTCAGCAGTTAAAAGCACTTGTTGTTCTTGCAGAGGACTCAGATTTGATTCTCAATACACACACACACACACACACACACACACGGAGGCTCACCACCATTCATGACTCTAATTTCAAGACACAAAGGATACATATGTGAACAAAACCACCCATATACATAAAGTAAAATGAATATATCTAAAATTTTAAAAATGTAAGTAAAGATACAAGAAACCATAGAACATGGAATCTATCATTGTTTCTCATCTCCAACTATTAATGGAGAAACTGAGGCCCAGAGAGGCAAAGTGGAGAACACTTTACAGGCTACCTGGAAAGTGAGTGTCTTGGGGGTGGTGGTGGTAAGAAGCCGAGCGTCTTGTTTGCAAAAATGCTCTCCTCTTTGCCTCACCTCTCCATAGAGTTGGAAAGGTCTGACCTAACTCCCTCTTGCTCCATGTACACCCATATTTTTTGTCCCTCAGTCAACTGATGACCCATACCAACCTTTTTTGACCTCCAAAGTGGCTGCATTTTACTCCCTTGACCATTTCTTCATTTGTGACCTTTTGTCATTCTGAGAACTCAGAGCTCAACTGCCATTGCAGGACTTGACTCCAGCCATGGCCACAACATTATGCCATCTTTGGCAGTTGAGTGGCACATTTAAGTTATGAGAAGGCTTTCCTCCTGCAAATCCCAAATGCCAGGCGAGTCAGTCTGCTCAATTCTTTGTCTTTCCTTGATGGCTTTATACAGAGCACATTTATTGAGGACTTATTTTCTGCCCAGTAATGTGCTAAGTTTTGAGGATTCAGTGATGCTAAAGCAGATGTGACCTTTGACTGCATGGGGCGTGTAAATGTGCTTTAGTGTGGCCAATGCATGCCAGCAGCAGCAGAAAGGAGATAAAACCTGGACATGATGATGCACTTCTCTAATCCCAGATGAAGACGGAAGATGGTGGGTTTGAAGTCAGCCTGGGCAACATAGTCAGATCCTATCTCAAAACAAAGCAAAACACCAAAAAAAAAAAAAAAAAAAAAAAAAAAAAAAAAAAAAAACAACAACAACAACAACAACAACCAAGGGCTAAGGATGTAGCTTAGTGGTAGAAGCCTCGTCTAGTGTATACAGACCCTTGGTCCCATTCCCAACACCATAAAAAGAAAAAAAAAAAAGGAAGGGAAAGAAAAAGGGCATGAAAATATTAATATTGGTGATTTGATCATCACACAGTGGGTACATTTGTCAATTACATGGTGCCCCATAAGTTTGGACATCATAGCCAGGTGGTGGTGGCACACACCTTTAATCCTAGAACTAGGGAAAGAGAGGCAGACTGCTCTGAGTTTGAGGCCAGAATGAATTGTCTACACAGTGAGTTCTAGGACAGCCAGGGCTACACAGAGAAACCCTGTCTTGAAAAATCTAAAACCAAACCAAGCCAAACAAACAAAATGGACAACTAAAATAATAAAAAATAAATTCAAATTAGAAATAAAAATAAATTATCGATTAAAGAGCTGAGTTCCCAACACATATATGATTTGACTTTGAATTGTTTCCAGCGAGTGTGAAGCCATTGAGGAGCAGAGATGGCTACAGTTTTCACATTCCTGGGTTCTGTCCCTGTGTCCCAACATCAGCTTGTGACTCCAATGCCTTCTAGCTCCTTCATCTATGCTGTTAGTTACTTCATACTCATCCAAAAACTAACACTAAGGGCTCACTACTATTAAACACAAACAAACAAGTAAACAAACCTTCTTAACTTTATAGATGAAGGGTTTAATAGAGTCAAATTGGCTCCAAGAGGAATGTTTCTAAGAAGACATACAGTTTCTACACTCCTTATGCACCTAGAACCCAGTGGAAACCAGCTACTTAAGTCTTTATAGAAACTGATCAAATATGTTTTGCAACTTCCTTAATGGGAAGGGCTCACTCATTCCAGAAATGAGTGAGCCCTGAACCAGCTATGACCCACCCCCCAAATGGCCTGTGCTATTAGGTCAAACCGTATGCAGTTGCCATTTTTGTAAGCCAACAATGGTCAAATATTGATAGTTTCCTACCATCTAAGGTGAGTGCTCTAGGCCACTCAGTAGAGTAGACCTTTGGAGCACTTCCCCTGGTATTCATGCAGTGTTATTAGTGTGAGTGTCCTCACTGGACAATCCCAGTTCTTGTTGAGCCATTGTAGTAGGTCTCCTGAGGATTCCGGAGGCAACTTACAGGAGTTCATTGTGAAGCTGAAAAATGATACCCAGGTGACATATCACCTCTCATGTGCCAGACTGTCCTAAGCCCTCAAATTAACTCAAATGGTGCTCAGAACTACCCAACAGGGTGGGTGCTATGATCACCTCAATTTGTAAAGGTGGGGAGCTAAGGCAGGGGGATTAAGGAGTTTGCCGGAGGCCCACCACTGATGCGATGCATTGCAATTAAGCTGGAAATTTGAACTCTTAGCTGACTGAGCCACTCTAGCTTGCTCGTGTGCCTGGCTCAGGAGTCTTAGAACAGACTGAAATCTGCCATCTTTTGCCCCTTCCAGTAAGTGTGGAAGAGGTATTTCTTTCTAAGGGAAGAGATGGAAGAAAGCCAAGGATAAGGAGATGTGATGGGAAGGAGGGACTGAGGTTGGAGAAGGCCAGGGATCCTCTAGACCCGAGCTATGAAACTGAAGAAACAGAAATCTTCATTCATGCTCCTTACAAGTTCCCTCCCAAAGATAGTTGTCAGATGTATGGGAAGTAGGATGGAAACCTGGGGACTACGGGCAAGAAATACTGTCATTTCTTAGCTTAGCCTTTGCTATGTTCTCTGGCTTCCATGATCTATGGTATACTCACCTGCAAAGTGGGACTCATGAAGCTGTTACAAGAAGTGGAGCTCAGTGCCTGGCAATTTCCTGGTTTGTGGGCAGTGCTTCTGAGAGCTAGTCTCCTTTCCTGACAGAGCATGTCTGCAGATAGGACCCACGGCTCTCCCCACTCACTGTCCTGCTGCTTTCAACACCCAGGCTAAGAAACCCAGGGCGCAGTGACTGATGGCTGGGAACTATGACTAGCAATAAAGGCAGAGCCACACAGTTTGGTTGAAGTCCCTATTTGATTTTCCTCTTTCCTCTCAGATCTTCCAGTGCCCTCGGTCCTGAGGCCCCGAGGAAGGCTCCTTGTTCCCACCGCTCTTTAAACTTCAAGAAGACTCACATGGAATCAGAGGAGAATCAGTCTGGTTTGCCTCCAGCCCTCCATGGAAAGACAGAATAACGGCAGCATGCTGAGCACAGAGACATGGAGCTGGAAGTCAAGCCTTTTTAGAGGACTAGGTATGAGGATAGTTTGAGGATAGTCTCATATACACAGTGAGTTCAAGGACAGCCTGGACTATAGCACCTACAGAGTCTCTCTCTCTCTCTCTCTCTCTCTCTCTCTCTCTCTCTCTCTCCCTCTCTCTCTCCCTCTCTCTCATCCTCTTTCTCTTTCTCTCTCTGTGTGTTTATCTCTCGATTTCTCTTTCTGTGTGTCTCTCTGTCTTGCTCTCTGTTTCTGTCTCTGTCTCTCTCTGTGATTATCTATTTCTCTCTCTCGGTTTCTCCTTCTGTATGTCTCTGTCTCTGTTTCTCTCTCTGTCTCTGTTTCTGTTTCTGTCTCTCTCTCTCTCTCTCTCTCTCTCTCTATCTATCTCTCTCTCTGTGTGTGTGTGTGTATGTGTGTGTGTGTGTGTGTGATTCTCTCTCTTTTTCTCTGTATGTTTCTCTCTGTTTCTCTGTGTGTTTCTCTTTCTGTGTGTCTTTCTCTCTGTGTGTCTCCTCTGTTTCTCTCAGTCTCTCTGTCTCTCTGTTTCTCTCTCAGTCTCTCTATCTGTCTCTGTCTCTCTGTGTGTCTCTGCCTCTCTCTGTCTCTCTCTGTCTCTGTCTCTCTCTCTCTCTCTCTCTCTCTCTCTCTCTAAAAAAGCAAATTAAGAGACTGCCTCCCAATTATCTGTATCTGATCTTGCCCTACCCATGGTCATAGTACCTGGGCTTGACACTTCTCAATGTGGCTTCTCTCTCAGCCTTGTTTGTCTTTGTGTGTGTGTATGTGTGTGTGTGTGTGTGTGTGTGTGTGTGTGTGTGTGTTTATGATTTAGTGTAAGAGAAACCAATACCAATGGGTCAGGTTGTATTAATGGAGAAATCTAGAATCAAGCAAAGGCCCCTTTTCTTCCCACCTCTATCCCCAGCCTTTTGACCAATGATGGCATCCCATTCACCAGCCATATATAATACTACTCAAGGAACAGGAATCCTGGGAGATTCCTTAGGGATTATCCTGCCTGACCCCCTATCTCTAGGCCCACATAATCATTTTTTTTGTAGAGATATCCTACCCACTTTAGTCCATCCATTTCCATTTGCCTATGTAAGCCTGCTGCCAAGAAGTACTTCCATACCAAACAGGACTTCTCCCTGTTCCCCTCTTCTGGAGCACACAGATGGGCTGTGAGGTTTGGAGTTACAAACCTTCCTGGCACTGCCCCTCCATTTCCTTCTCTGGGAACTATCTGGCGGTATCTAAACTGCTTGGCTTTGTTCTAGCAGCTGACCACACTGTGTCCCTTCTATGAGCCTCAGTTCTCTTCCTGTATAAGAAGGCCAGAGTAGGAACAGCTGGTCCCCAAAGCTCTCTCTAGCTGCGTGGGTTTTTTTTTTTTCCCAAGAGGAAGGAAAGTTGTATACCTCTGTCTCTGTGGGGATCTTGAGCAGTCCTTACCATTAAAGGGGGAGAGGCTCCCCAGATCATTCAGATGGGCTGGGATGGGGAGGGCAAGGGCAGGGGCAGGGGCAGGGGCAGAGGAGGGCCTGGAGCAGGCAGGTCTGAGAAAAGATGAAAGGTAAAAGCATAGCCGGGATGAGGCGGGAAGAATAGAGGAGGTGGGAGGGAGGGAGCAGGAGGCAGGGAAGGGAAAAAAATAAACACATAATCAGGGTTATTGAGTTTCCTGTGCAGCTGGACTCATCTTTTGCTCTTCATAAACTCAGCTGAGGCTTCGCCACCCACTCTGGACAGGTGGCTGCTGTTCCCATGGCAGCCTGCTCGAGACCTGAACAAGGTGGTGGTGGTGGTGGTGGTGAGCACCAGCTTAGGTGCCAGGCCTACCAACCATAAAAGACTGAGTTCATCTGGCCTGGGAGACACCTCTTCCCCCGGATACAACCTTGTTGGGAAGAAAGAATACAGCTATTTGAGTGAGACTGAGGCCACCCACGTGTGGCCTGTTGGACTCTGACCACTCTCTCAGCCTGTTTTCTCATCTGCCAGGGTTGCTGTGATCTCTTGGTACCGTGCAGTCTTAGGTTCACATTGACTGCCAAAGAGACCACCTCTGTGCCTGGCCCAGTGGCTGGTCAAAAGTCGTCATTCCTTGCAATTTCCTGCCTCCCGATTTCCCCCACCATTCAAGATGACCCAGACCATGTAGCCTCCCCACCCTCATCCACCAGGTCTCTTATCATCAGAAGGAGGGAAAGAGAGTGGAGAGGCTGGTCTTGGCTCAAGGGGACCATGGTTGTAGGGCTGTGTGCAGAGGGACCTCTTCCTTTGTCCTCAGTCCTCCTTCCCAAAGTGCCTTCTCTCAACCAGCAAGTCTTGGAGAAATGAATAAGCAGAGGCCAGACACATGCTCCCCAGATCATCACCACTGGTCCTGTGAGGACACAGGAACCAAACTCTTAAATGTAACATCCAGTCTTACAGATTCCCTCAACAGGTCTTATGTGGCAAAGGGGGTATCATGATGTATTGTTCTTGGAGGACCATTTAGAATGCTTATTAGGTTTTCAGAGAAGTTTCTGGAGGCACAGTTTTTAAGTAACTCATTGCAGATCAAGAAGCACACTAAGTATTATGGCTTTTACTTCAAGAGCTCTGGAGGGGAGGGAGAACCTATGTCCATAGGTCCTCTAGGTAGCTGGTCATGGTGAGGATAGGTGTTGAGGCCTAGCTTTCTGACACATGAACCCCCTTTAGCTATTTTCACCTGCTGCCTCCCATGGGCCAGGGAGAGGGCTTGGTTTGATGCACCGTTTCCTCTCTTGTTCATTTATCTAGTGAGTGTCCAGTTCTCTCCAAAATATAGTTTTGTACTACGAACTGTCATAGGTATGGACATATGAATCCTTTAGCTGAGTGTGGCAGTGCACACCCACACTCCCAGCGCTGCACAAGTGGAGAATTTAAGGCCAGACTGCTGCAAGATACGTAGTAAAGCCCAGTGCTGAGGCAGGAGATAGGGAGTCTGGAAGAGAAGGAACTGTCTTTCTCTTGCATTTTCCCAAATTATTTCGGCTTGGTTTAAGAAAAGGTTATTGGGAGTCAATAATAGTTTGACTGAAAAACTGTCCCCCATAGGCTCATACTCGGAGTGCTTATATCTGTCTGGTGGGGGCTGAAGAACCTTTAGGAAGTGGAACCTGGATGGTAGAAGTAGGTAACTGGCAGTGGGCTATCCAAAGACATAGGCCAGCACCTACTACATTCCTGGCCTGCATCCTTGTAAATAGCCACCACTATGGCTGTGTTCCTACTGTAAATGGCTGACACTCCTCTTTGTCTTTTCAGCTATGACGGACCTTCTGAAAGAATGAACCCAAATAAAACTCCCTTAGTTTTTTTTTGTTTTGTTTCATTTGTTTGTTTGTTTTTAATTTTTAATCTCTTAAATATTTTTTTTTTGCCATAGCAACACAAAGGTAACTAATTCAGAGGATCAGTATGGATGCCTGGTATGCGTGTCTCATTTGGACCAGGCCTTAGCAGCCAGGATCTTTCTACTCAGGAAAGAAAACCTTGAGCTCAGTGCAGTAAGGTGCTCCCTGCCTTTCTGGAAGTACTGGCATTGATGTGGTCCCACCCCGTCTAGAGCACTCTTTGCAGCCTGGGAGTTCTTGAACTTACTAGATGTTTCATAAAGCCACATAAAATAGTGCATACCAGCATGAAACCCGTGGGATCCAATCCCAGCTCTGGTCTTTATGTGACAGAGTTGTGTGGCCTGGGGAAACAGATTGACCTCGTCAAACCGTCAGGCTTCCTATCTGCCAGATGGAAATAACCATGGTGTCCACCAAAGAGTCTACTTTGATGATTAAATGAACCAAGGTCTGAATCATCCTCAAAAGAGTGCACTCAGCAAGCAATGCCATACATATTTAACCCCTGGGTATAAAGATTATGAATGCTGAATGCTTCAAATAGGACCTTGACAATTTAAAAACACTCTCTGGGACCAGGCCCAGCCAGGATTTACATCAGTGTACCCTTTCCTCTTGCTGAGTCTGACCTAGGATTAGCATCACAAACCATATCATTCCATCCTCCCTCCCCCCATTTGTGCTGCCCATCCAGGCTCAGACCTAGTCAAGAAGAGTATTTGCATGCTTTTTCAGAAAGTTTTTTTGGTCCCTTGCCCTAAACGGCCTTTCCATGCCTAGGCCCATCCAAGCAATCTCACACCACCCTTCAGCCCCTATGTCACATCACTTACCATTGGATTATAAGCATATATATTCATATATAATCAGTTTCTCCAATAAATAATCAACACTGAGAATCTGAACTGACCTGCTCACTCTTCCTACCTGACCTGAAATCAGCCAAGTTAGAGCTATAGCAAAGACCTAAACATCAATTCAACATAGGCAGTCTAGAATCTCAGAAACCATACACAGCCAGCTAAATAAATCCACAGGCTCAGATTCCCATCACAAAAAATATGAAAGACCAAGACAATATGTCCCAGACAAAGACTGCCAGTCCTATAGAAATATTCTTCAGTGGGAATTACCTAGATGAACCTCGAGACACAGAATTGAAAACAACAATTATGAACACAATAGAAGAATTCAAGGAATTTTAAAAAGGACACAAGCAGACACCTGAATACACTTAAAGAGGACAGAAATAAACTTCCTGCTGAAGTGCAAGAAAGCACAACTGGCTGAGTGAAATTATTAAGACAACACAGGATTTAGAAACACAATTCAATAAAGAGACAGAAATATTGAAGAGAGCTCAAACTGAAATGAAGATAGAAATGAAAATTTCAAAGACACTATTAGAAATGCAGGGAAAAGCCTTGCCAGCAAATGGATTAAATAGAAGACAGAATGTCAGGACATGAAGATAAAGTAGAAGAACTGGACCAGTCAATGAAAGAAAATGATATCTTTAAAAATGAAAGGAATATGTAGGCACTTTGGAACATCATGAAAGAACAAATCTAATTAAAGGCATAGAAAAAGAATCCCAAGTCAAGGGCATAGACCAGATCTTCAACAGGATCACAGAAGAAAACTGAGGAAATACTTACCTATACAAGAAGCAATAGACAGGGCCAGAAGAGAAACTCCCCATGTCCTTTTATAGCAAAAACACTAAATATACAGAACAAAGAAAGGGTATTGAAAGTTGCAAGAGAAAAACCACAAATCACATATAAGGGCAAACCCACCAGAATAACAGCTGACTTCTCAATGGAAACTTTAGAAGCCAAAAGAAGTTGCTCCAAGTTCTAAAAGACCACAGATACCAACCCAGACTGCTGCACAGTAAAAGTATCTAGCATAAAGTAGAATGAAAAAAAAAAAAAAACTTTCCATGATTCAAACAGGCTAAAACAATTTCACCTACCAAATCAGCCCTGTAAAGAATACTGGAAGTAATGTTTTGGACTGATGAGATTAATAAATACATACAAGAGCTACAGAAAGAAAACAAATGGAGCTATGATAACCAAAACTGAAATAGGAATAAGAACACAAACTGCAAGAACACAACAACACGGCAGCAAACAGCATAGAGTTTAAATATTAATGGTTTCAACTCTCCCATAAAAGACACAGGTTAGTTGGCTGAATTATGAGAGAAGATACATCTTTTTGCTATTTATTAGAGACACAACTTACCTTCAAGAGCAGGTACTACATTAGAGTGTAAAGTTAGTCCTATTCTGTCAAGGACTTTTAGCATGAAGGCATGGTGAATTTTGTCAAAGGCCTTTTCTGTACCTATTGAGATGATCATGTGATTTTATCTTTCTCTTTACTTACATGATTTATGACATTATTGGTTTCTATATATTGAGCCAATCCTGCATCTGTGGGAAAAATATTTGAAGCAAATGGAACCAGGAGATAATCAGGTGTTGTTATCTTAATAACTATTAGAGTAGATTTCAAACTAAAATCAATTAGAAGAGACAAAGAAGAACATTTCATTTTGATCAAGGGAACAATTAGCCAGAAAGACATTACAATCTTAAATACATATACACCAAACTTTAGTACACCCAATTCTATGTCACAGATTGATCTCAGTTTAGCAAAAGTAAGGGATTTCAGTACTCAACTTTCTCCAATGGACTGGACATTCAGATTAAAAAATAAACCAAGAAACATTGGAATTAATTGATCTTATTCATCAAAGAGACCTAACAAATCTCTATTAAATATTCAATTCAAACACCAAAGAAGACACATTCTATTTAGCAGTCCATGGAATGGTCTCTAAAATATTGGAACATAAAACAAATATTAAAAGATAGAAAAACTGAAAATATCAGTGACCACAATGCAATAAAGTTCCAAATCAAGAACAAAAGAACTTCTATAAGTTATACACACTCATTGAAATTAAACAACACACTATTGAACGATGAATGGGTCAAAGAAGAAATCAAGAAAGAAAGAAATCATGGAAATAAATGAAGATACAACACAGCAAAGGCTCCAGGATGCAGTAAAACCATCCCTAAAAGGAAAGTTTGTAGCTCCAAGTTGCTACACTTTAAAAAAATCAGAAAGAGCATGAATAAGTAGATTAATGATGCACTTCAAGAATTTGGAAAAACCAGGACAACTAAATCCTGTAGATTGAAGCAAGCAATAAAAGCCAGGTAGAAATTAATGAAATGGAAACAAGCAAATGAAAACAAACAAAACCCCAACAATGCCTCCAAGGACCAGTATTAAAAGAGAGAGAGAGAGAGAGAGAGAGAGAGAGAGAGAGAGAGATCCTTAGCTGAATCTACCAAAAGAAAAAAACCTAAGTTAGCAAAATTAGAGATGAGTTAGACAAAAACACTGTAACAGACGACAACAACGACATCCAGAAAATTGTAATACAAACCTGAAAAAAACTGTATATACTCCATTAAACTGGAAAGCTTAACAGAAATGGATGAATTTCTTGACACTAAATTTCTAATTTCAAATTGACTAATTTCTGAATCACCAAAATTAAAATCAGAATATATAAACAACTTAAACAGACATATAACCAATAAGGAGACTAAAATAGTAATTGAATATCTTCCAACTAAAAAAGCCCAGGTCTGTATGTATTCACAGCAAAATTATACCAGACTTTCAAAGAAAACCTACAATCAATACTTCCCAAATCATTTAAAAAGAAAAAAGAACAAAAAGGAACACTTCCAAACTCCCCTACAAAGCCAGTATTATTCAAATACCAAAGCCAGGTAAAGACACAACCACAGCAAGAACTCTAAGCCAATATCCCTGGCAAACACATAAGCAAAAATCATTAATAAAATATGTGCACGTTGAATACAGTCATATATCACAAAGATCATCCACCATGACCAAGTTGGCTCTATTCCACAGATGCATAGTTGGCTCAACATATAGAAAACAGTAATTAATAAATCACATAAGTAAACTTAAATATAAAAATCACATAATCATCTCAATAGATGTAAAAAAAAAAGGCCTTTGACAAAATTCAGAGTGCCTTCATGATAAAAGTCCTTGACAGAATAGGACTGCAGGGAACATACCTCAACATAATAAAGGCTGTATATGAAAAAACCCACAAGTAACATCTTCCTAAATAGAATAAAATTCAAAGCAATCCCATTAAAATCAGGCCTGTGACAAGGCTGTCCACGCTAAGTACTCTCTTTCAATATAGTGTTTGAAGTTCTAGCTAAGGCAATAAGACAAAAGAAGGAAACTAAAGTAATACAGACTGAAAAAGAAGTCAAATTATTTCTACTTACAAATGACATATTTTACATGAGATCATAAATATTCTACTAGAAAACTTTTAGAAACGACCAAAATGTATGCTATGTTACAGAAGAACCATGGTGATAAAGCAACGTAGGAGTGGCACAAAAACAGATATATAGTAGAGCAACGGGACAGAATATTTTAGGTGGCGAAAGCTAATAAAAGAATATATTCAAAATAATTTCATAGATTAACGACAATGTAATATTATGTTTGATGTCAATAAAAAATAGCCTACTCCCCTCCTAAAAAAATAGAAAACCTAAAGATAAGTGCACATAATTAAAGCCATGCATTATTTGATGTAGTCAAAAAAAATATACACTGGAGTAAGGACAACATCTTCAAGAAAAGGTTCTGGAAAAACTGAATCTCCACATGTTTAAAAATGAGATTAGACCCAAACTACTATCACCTTGCACACACACACACACACACACACACACACAACCAAAGGCTGCCATCTGAAATCTGAAACTCCTAGGAAAGGACTTTGCAAATGAATTGCATTTGTCCAGGAATTAAGACCAACAATCGACAAGTGAGACCTCACACAACTAAATAGCTCTGTGCACCAAAGGAAACAATTAACTGAGTGAAGAAGAAGCTCAAATAGAGGGAGGGAATCTTTACCAGTTATGCATCTCACATATGACTAATATCTAGACTATATAAAGAAATCGGAAAATAGAGTCCAAAAAACACATGATCCAATTTAAAAGTCGGCTATGGATCTGAATAGAGAGTTCTGAGGAAAAAAACAATAGAAATAGCTAAGGAATATTTCACAAAAGTGTTCAACATCCTTAGCAATTAGGGAATGCAAATTAAAACAACTTTGAGATATTCCAATTAGAATGGCTAAGGTCCAGAGACTAATTGACAACAGTGTTGGAGTGGATATGGGCAAAGAAGTACTCACCCTTATCTGCTGCCGGTGATTGTGAACTGGTGCAGCCACTATAAAAATCAGTGTGGAGAATCCTGAAAACATCGAAAATAGATCTGCTGTAGTACCTTGCATCACTGCTTGGCATATACTCAAAGGACTTGACATCCTAGTCCATGGATGGATACTTGCACAACTGTGCTCATTGCTGTTCTAATCATAATAGTTAGGAAACAGAAGCAGCCTAGATGTTCTTAGTGATGAATAGATAGTGAAAATGTGGGAAGTTTACACCATGGAATTCTATTCAGCTATAAAGAAAATTTAAATCATAAAATTTGCAGGTAAATGGCTAGACCTGGAAAATGCTAGGTGGAGTGAAGTACTCCACACCCAGAAAGACACATATACATTCTCTTACTTGTGGATCTAGATCCAGTCTTTAGGTTTTAGTGTACTCTAGATTAATCATAGAAGCCAGAAAAGTAAAGAGGGACCATGAGTTGGGGAAGAAGGAGTTCTCCAAAGAGAGGTAGCAAGACATAGGTAACATGAAGAAAGAAAATGTAAAAGGGTTGCTTAACTGGGGGAGAGATGATAACACAGAGGGAGGGAGGGGGAGGGGGAGGGGAGGGGAGGGGAGGTGGAGGGGGAGGGGAGAGAGAGGGGGGATTGATAAGGATGTTTGAGAAAGCCACGAGGAAATCACACACGCACACAAGTACAAGCACACGCACCCATATATTAATGCAGTTATCTTATATAATGGAATAAAACTTTTCTCAGACACAATAGACTAACAAAAATTTCAGTACTAGTCTCAAGATACTTCCCTTTGAGTTGTTGGTCAGGGGTTCAAGCGACCCCCTCCAACAGTATAAGCTAGTGCCATTGCTCTTGGTTGTCTGCTAGAATACAAAGGTAAGCCCCTGCTCTTGAAGACAGCAGAGACTTTCATCACAGAACCTGGAGAAATGAAGCTGGTACTAACCTGGAGGCCTCCTCCCTGACGGATAGCTCTCCTAGGGTAGTAAGTTGATATGCAAGCTGCCAAGAGAGAAAAGTAGATAACAGTTCTACCCAGATGCAAACACTGAAAGCCACCATCACACTAGGGCTGTTAAGATATTCCCAATGGTGCAATAATGGTGCTTATACCTTGGGGTCAACCTACTGCTGTCTGATTGAATCTAAAGCCCTCTCAGTTGTAGGCAACTCTTGCCTGGAGTTCCCTACTGTAAATTTAGACAAGAACCCTTGGGTGGAGAGGTCTTAGGCCCTAAGTCAGGACCTATTATAGCCATATTACTAAAGCAAAAATCATTTCCAACTAGCTTCTAAATACTCATCCTTTTACCGATAAATCAATGCAGCCCTCCAGCAGATGGCGATTAGTAGAGCAATCTACAGCTGACCAAAAGACAGAGAATAAGTAACTATGGGGTGCCCAGCCCCAAATGTGATATCTCTAACACAACCCCTACATTCAGGACTTGGGAAACATTGCAGAAAGATGATACGATCCTGAAAACCAGGATGACCGCTGCATGATAATTGTCTTCTGGATCAGACAGAGTTGTAGCTTTGATGAACTCTCTGCAATGCAGTTGCCTGAACAAAACCCACAAAGGCTGCACTAATTCACACAGCAACGTACATGGAGAAAAATTTCACCAAGGCCCCACTCCTAGAGGAAGGCTCTAGGCTTCTGAAGGAGGGGGATCCAGTTTGTTTGTTTGTTTCCAGGGACAAGGCCCCAATCTTAAGTGGCCAACACCGCCCATATGCAAATAAGGACAATAGTAATTGGACTCAGTAAATCTAGAGGAAGTCATGATTTGAGAGGGGATGGTTTAGGGGGCCGTGAAGGAGTCGGAGGGGGAGGGGGTAAAATGGTGTAAATACAGTGTCTTCATGTGTGAAATCCTCAAATAAAAATGAACATTTTCTGTCAAGATATTAAAACACAGTGATGTTCTGAGGCCAAAAATAAAAATGAATGAAATGTGAGGATAGAGCCCTGGTCTCCAAGAATTCAATGGACCAGCATGTCATTTGAGTTGCAACAATCTCTGAAAGAAACGAAAGTATACTGAAACACATTGCAAACAAAGTTTTCCTTCTCTAATGAGTCAGCATCTGCCTTGATTTACACGGTAGATTATCTAGGCGAACACTAATCCTCCTTTCAAAAAGAGTGAATTATCTGAGAACAAGAAGTCCCCATAAGAAGGCTTAATCATTCATTGCAATGGCTTCAACTTCTGCTCCAGCAAAGTAACCTAACTCTTGCTGCCTACTTTGAAAATATACAGCAAGAAATAACTTAATATTCTGCGTATGTAAGGTGCCTAGGAGAAAAGCTGTTATTGGAACAATATAGTTAACTCCCCCATCATTATGCAATGCTTCTAATGCACTTAATACAAATAGTATGTAAAACAAAACCAGGCCAAAAGTGCTCCGCAGATGTTCCTCCTGCTTCTCGTTCTTTATCTCCAACCTTTGCCTCATATGGGGTCTTGACTGAGGAAGATCACCTGTGATGGCCCGGTGACAGCCCAGAGTCCTGAGTCTAAATGCACACCACTCCTCTGCTCTCAGCTTTGCTCTGGCTTCCTGATGTCCCCAGGATAAATACTACTTCCTGGATGGGCTGACTTGTACCACACCCACACCTCTTCTCATCTTTTACCACTTTCACTGGTGATGCCAAGGCTTCAGCCACATCAAACACTGATGTTAAAACGAGGCCTCCACTTTCCCACCCATTTTCTCATGAAGCTCTGGATACATAGAACACCTTTCCTCTACTGCCCTGCTTCACACATTCCCACGGGTTGTCATAGGACAAACTCGCTGGCATGGACGTCTTAGGAGGGTACTGCTGCACCCACAGCACCTGGACCTGCTCCAACTACTGGAAGTAATGGGAGCTCACTAAATAGTTCTGGATATTGATTGACTACATAGACGAGGCAAGTTCAAGTGTCTGCTCTTCAGAAGCAGCCTGGGCAAAGCACACTGGCACTGGCATCACTTCTTTCCATCCCTGCCAGGGAGCACTTTCTAGCGCCAGGGAGTGGCTGCCTTACTTGCTTCATCTCCTCACTAGGCCAGGCACCTTGAAGGGCCAGGACCATAGCTGTACTTAGCATTTCCTAATTACCTCCTGTCCCCTGCTCTGTCCCTGGGCAGGACTCCTTCAGGGCTCATGGGAAAACATCAAGATGTCCACATCCCAGACTCAGGCCAAATCAAGAAAAGCAGAGCCTAAGATGGAACCGAGACATGAGCTCTTTCATGCCTTCCCATGCAGTAGTGCTAACATGAAACCGGAAACCAGCAGCATCCCATTCTTAGCCAATGGCTCTGACCCCTCCTAGCCTGTGAATTGATCTCTCAGAGGAACAAAATTGATGCAAAGGAATCCCAGAAGGAGTATCTGAGGCACAGGGGTTCTGAGATAGCTCCGTCAAAGGGGAGAATGCGGAGAAAGCCTCTCTTTGCCCATAGGGCAGGGAGTACAGAACTTCCTGCACATTACTGCATGCCACTTCTAGCCCTTTAGTCTGAGTGTGTCTCTGCCATCCAGGTCCTCACCAGATGGAGCTTGATCTACTCAGGAGAACCACTGGCCCAGCCCTGCCTGCCAACTGGGCCTCAGCTTTCCACCCACTAGGTTGGGTACGGGTTTGTAGCTGATCTGGATGGTGGTTCAGGGTTTCCCCTCTGCAGAAGTTGCAGGCTCAATAAGTCTGTCAAGGCAAAGAAACCAGATCTGCTCAGGCTCCACCCCTAGGGGCAATAGGCTTGCCTGGAGATGTCCAAGGCAGAGCTTGGAGCAACACTTTGCCCCTGACTTTCAGCTCCTGGAAACAGAAAAGCTAGAAGGAAACAGAAAAGTTAGAAGGAAAAAAGAATCTTCACATGTATTGCCTCCTTGGGTTTGAGGCACTTTGTAAACAACCCAGTTAGCATGTACAGCACCTTAGGGTTTAGGCACAAGCATCGTCACTCCCAGTCTACAAATCATACAACAAGGACTAGGATGCTTAGGTAACATGCCCAAGGCCACACAACTAGGAAGTGGCACAACCACAATTTAGACCGTGGTCACCTGGCCCAAGAGCCCACGACTCTACAGTGCCTTGCACCTATGTGCCAAGTGCCTTGCTCAGCAATTTCTGTGAAGGATGGAGGGACGGACAAGAAGAGACAGACGCCTCAATCTGCTGCCCCTTGGAGCCCTGAGGACATGACAGTGGCTTTTAGTCTCTTTCCCCAGTGTCTCCTGAAACCGTTTCCTTTCCTGAAAATGGAGCCTCTTACCTGGGTGCGGGATGGGGAGAAGAGTGGCTGGAAACTGACTGTGGGCCTCAAGGCCGCATGAGCGGAGCTGATGGGAGAGCGGGCGTACGAGCAGCCCAGTTACCCTGGTAACAGATAATAGAGGCAGGTTGAGCCCTGTTGGCTGGTTAGGCTCATTCTATTTCTGCCACTAGATGCAGGGCACAGTGAATAAACAGGGGGCGGGGGTAAGCCTTCCTCCCAGCACTCACTGTGTAAGGAAGAAGAGAAAAAAAACACTAACTGGACTGAGGCAGAACTGAGAGACAGCAGAAAACAGATTTTTGCCTCTTTTGTGTGACTTGAAGGCTTGTGATATGGCTCAGGTGGTAAAGGTTTTGCTTAGCATGCACAAAGTCCAGGTTTTGATCTCCAGTACTCCACAAACTGGGTGTTGTGGTACATAACCTGAATCCAAGCCCTCTGGAGGATGAGAAAAGAGGGTCTGGAGTTTAAGGTCATTCTAGCTACATATTGAGATCAATGTGGGCTACATGAGACCCCATCTAAACAACAAGAGCTTAAAAAACAAAGCTGGATGGTGGTACCTTTAATCACAGCACTTAGGAGGCATTAGGTGGATCTTTGTGAGTTTCAGGCTAGCCGGGTATACAGAGTGAGTTCCAGGACAGCCAGGGCTACACTGAATAACCCTTACTCAAAAGAAGAAAAAGAAGGAGGAGGAGGAGGAGGAGGAGGAGGAGGAGGAGGAGGAGGAGGAGGAGGAGGAGGAGGAGGAGGGGAGGAAGGAAGAGGAGGGACCAGGGGGGGAAGGAGGAGGAGGGGAGGGGGAAGAGGAAGAGGAAGGAAATTAAAGAAAAAGGAAGAGAAAAACAACAATAATTAGAATGACAGGAAAATTTGTGCTAATGCACCCTGTGAGCACAGCACTAAGGAGGCTGGGCAGGAAGGTCAGGAGTATGAAGGCAGACTACATTATGGAATAAGACCCTGAATCAAATAGAACGGACTAGGATAGGGTAGAGATGACTTGAAGCGCCTAGACTCTAGACTTATCTGTCCTCTCTCATGCCCCCATTTCCTTCAGAGAAAGAAGCAGACCTTTGTTGTTCTCTCCCCAACTCGATTTGACTTTCAGGCTAAGTGAAAATCTTGTCCTTTGTCTTCTTAGCAGCCTGGGTCTCCCTTCTGAGCACTGATTCCAGTCTGCCGTGAAGTCCCGGCTCCAAGTGATAATCCCTGCACACCCGCAAGAATGAGGTTGTTATGCTATGCTTGTTTGTTTGTTCCTACTACAGCTTCCTAGCACACGACCATTTAGATGTGGTTTGGGTATACAGGAAAACGTGTTGGAGGATGAGATGCACGAATGCCCCCAACCCGTTGAAATGAGGTACTTAATTCCTTGCTGTAAGGATTCAAGAGCACAGTCCTTCACTCTGGACCCTACAGCTGAGTTGGAGGGGTGGGGGCACTTGGCTTGCTGGCCCTACTGCAGGGTGCAGGCCCAGTGAGGTCTCCCCTCCTCCTTTCCTCTCCTGATCATTTCTCCTTCCTGTCCTCACCCATCTGCCAGGAGCACCAGCCAATGGGCATCAACAGGAGAAGAGGCGTTCATGCCTGGCTGAGATAGCACCTGATGCCAGGAGAGGGAGGCAGGCAGGCAGTGGGCGGGGTCTCTAGCTCATTCGCCAATCCTAGCCTTCCTTCTGGTGTCCTAGGGTCTATCCTGGCAGGGGCAGAGAAGCACATACCAGCACCTCACCAGGGGTCCTGGCACACAAAGTCTCAAGGGGTCTAGGAGGCCCAGAAGGAAGAGAGCTCATTATTAGACAGTAATGAGCCTCATCCTCCAAGAATTTGGAGTGATACAGGGGCATACGCCTGATGTCTCCTGAAGCAGAAAGACACAGCACATGAATGTGATGCTCTATTTCCTAAGCCGGGCACTAAAATCACAGATGTTCATTGCCTCAGTGTCCTTTAAACTGGGCACAGACATCATACAGAGTCTTTTGTGCAGAAATATATTTTATAATTTAAGAACGTTATAGCCGTCTAGTGCTACCATTAAACACATGGATTCCGGAAGTCAAGACTGTCTGGGCTAATTTTCCAGCTCTGTCATTTGCTAGATGTCTGACCTTGGGTTGGATATTAAACCTCTCTCTCCCCTAATTTCCTCAGAAGTAAATGGGGTTAATAATCGGCCCTGCCTTCAAGGTTTGTTGCGAAGAACAATTTTGTTAATGTGTGTGATATGAAAAGAACAGGGTCTGGCATATACTAAGCATAGAATAACTGTTAGCTATCATTAGTATATGTGTTCTCAAGGATATTAAAATGTGTCTTTGGGGCTGGGGCTACAGCTTCGTAGTAGAGTGCTTGCCTCCACTACTTGAGGCCCTTAGTTCTGTTCTCAGCATTGAAAATAAAATTGCACACAAAAAGTCATTGTTTATACATAGCTGACTCGTCAATGTGAAAAATCACCAGAACACAACTGCAGATGGATTTGAAAGGACGTTGAGAATTGCCTCAAGCCTCAAGAAATGTCTACTCTGGAGACATTCTGAGAGGGCCGGGGCCTTATATAGCATGTCCCTTGCTGTGAGCATTTCCCCCAAGACTGAGAACACCCTGGGGGTGTGCCTCTCCTTGACTCACCCTATTTCTTGAAGGCCACAGTATCTTTGGCACCCTGGCATTGAGGCTGGAGGAGGAGGGGCTGAGCACTGGGTCTCTGAAAAGCCTGCTCTCCTGTCAAGTCTTAAGAGATGGCATTAGTACCAGCTCAGTGAAGCCCCAGCTGCTCCAAGCTGCTGCCTTCTCACCCAGGGGTAGAGGAGGGTAGAGGCCTTAAAGGAGACTCCGAGGAGGAGATGGTTTGCCAGTGGGGAGCATCTCAGGGAGGGGCCCAGGCTCAAAGGAGTACTAAGGCTGGCTGCTGGGAGGCAGCAGGGAAGGCTGGCCAGAGGAAAAGGGAGACATGGCCAACTTGTAAATTGGAGCTGAGAAAGCACTGGAGGCTTGGATCTGGGCTGGATCAGCTCCAGGGCCCTGGGACAGAAATAGGCCAGGCCACTGGGTTTCCAGATCAGTCTTGTTCTGTCTGCCTGGCTCAGTCACTCACACACAAGGAGCCAAATGGACAGCGGAGAAGGCAGTGCTCAGCTCCTTGCTGGGCAGGAAGACGAAACAGTAGAAGGCCCCAGTGCTGGTGCCTTCTGTCCCCTCACCCTGCAGGGTCTTTATAGGACTTGTTACCACTTGCTGCTATGTTAGGGATTTATTGAACATCTGCTTCCTTTACAAAGACAGGGCTTTGCCACTTTCCTTCATTGCCCCAGGTACCTCAAGGCCTCAGAGCAAGCTCTGCCACAGAGCAGGTGTTTAACAAATCTCCTTGTCCTTGTCCTCTTCCTCCTCCTCTTCCTCCCCCCTCCTCATCCTTTATGTTCTTTTCAAGATAGGGTCTTACTATGTAGCCCTGGCTGTCCTGGAACTCACTCTGTAGACCAGGCTGGCCTTAAACTCAGAGATCCACCTGTCTCTGCCTTCTATAAAGTTTTGTACCACACCACCACCACCACCACCACCACCACCACCTGGCTTTCTTTTTCTGTTTCTTTTTTGAGACAAGATGTCATGTAGCTGACTTTAGTGTCACCATGTATCCAGGGATAACCTTGAATTCTTGACTTCCCCGTCTTCACCTCCAGACTGCTGGGATTATAAGTGTGCACCAACCAGCGCTGCTATGTGTGGAACTGGGGATCAAGCCCAGGCCCTTTCTTGTGCGAGACAAGCACTCTAACAACTGAGCTACGTTCCCAGTCTCACAAATCTTTGACTACATAAGTGGATGACACACATCCCTGCCCGACCTGGGGATCACAGGGTCCACAGTGCAGGAAGGCACTAGCAATTATCATCATTTTGGTAGACGAGAAAGTAGAGGTCCAGAGAGGTTAAAGGATAGACTCGATATCACACAGTTAGAAATGGAACATCTTAGCTTTTAACCCAGGGATTGCTACTCAAGTGGTTTTTTTCATGTATCTCTAGTGATTATTTGAAAGGGGGTGACTATCTCTGGTGGGCACCACATGGGCACCTCTGCGGCATGTGTACTAAATAAAACGGCCTTGAGAGAACCTGGGTATGGGAATGGGACTCTTCTCTCCACCGCTGGGAACACTTATTTAGGGAGAGACTATTCAATGTTTTGCTTACTTGGTGCCTCCAAAAGTCCTGACTCTGTTGTGGAAGATCTGCCTGACCCATTTTTTACTGGTGGGAACCCAGCCAGTCTTTAAGGTATGAAATGAGCAGAAAGGTTTGGGGACATTGCTTCATCTTGGGTTGGATGACCACACCTCAGGGGGTAGGGAGCATCCCCTGGTAACTGGATCAGGGCTCAAATGGAGGAAAGGATGCCACCCAGGGACCTAACTGTGATCTAGCAGGAGGCAGAAGGAAGGGAGAAGGCACCAGTTTTTGGAGGGAGGCTGGGAGAGTCCCCACTAGGCTCCTGCACAACTGTGGGCTTGTATATCTCTCGCTTGTCACGACAGAGTGTTCTAATCTCCTGAGAGAGTGATCACACACCAGCCTCTTCAGGACAGAAGGGCTAGGGTGGAAGGGAGGTGCATGCCTATTTTCCCACTCTATAAAGGGTGTTCTGTGCTGCCTGCCCTCCCAGGCAATGAGTAAATGGGCTTTGGACCATGCAGAACACCCTACAACCTCCACACTGAGATATTTTCTTTCTTTTGAGTCTGAAGCAGCTGTTGCAGCTAACCAGGTCAAATGTAGTCCGCAGGCCCTCTGAGAGCAGTGCCTGTCACCTTCTCCACTGCTTCGCCTTGGAAAATGCCTGGTGCTCTGGGGCATACTACTGTTAAGAAGGAACACACATGCGCACGCGCACATACACCCCGTTCACATGCACAGGCATACAGTCTCCCTTCAGCTTGGCCCTTGAAAGCTCAAGTCCTAAGTACTAAGAAGTTTTGGAGTTCTATCTGAGCATCTGGTGCTGAACATACTACTGAACAGAGGCTGAATGGGGTATTCATTGTGCCTTGAAGGGTCTTAGAGAAAGGATGCAGCCAAGAATGACAGCACACACTCAAAACCCCAGCCCTTTAGAGGTAGAGAGCAGCCTAGGCTATATAGCAAGAGTGTTATAAACAAACAAAAAATGAGATCGTTCAGGGCATGTGGGAGGCATGCCATCTAACAGAGAGACCCTTACACTGGTTACTCCCAGATGCAGGCCTCCAGTGGATGGCAGGAAACGGGAGACTGAGCCAGAAAGGACAGGCTTCTTGGAACAGTAGAGGCCTCTCCCTGGGCTTCAACAAGTGGCAAACATGATGGTTCTGAATACCTACTCGCGCAGCATCCTGATTTCCTGGGGCCCAAGGGCTAGAAATAGAGAATTGGAACTTGGGGCCAATGGTCAAGTGGTGACAAGACTGAGAAGTGCATCTGGAGATGCACTCAGTGCATCAGTGAGAGGGGCAATGGCACAGGTGGGGAAAGCTGGTGTGCAAACGGTCCAGGAGGAAGGGTAGGCAGCTGCTCCTGAGACATATTAAGGGATTCCTAGTGTCCTCAGCCCTTCCCCTGTGTTCTGCCTAGTTTTATGTCAACTTGACCCAAGATATAGTCAGGAAGGAACATCAATTGAGATAATGAATGCCGCCCTAAGATCTGGCTGGAAGGCATTTTCTTAATTAGTGATTGATGGCGGAGGGCCCAAGCCATAGTGAGTGGTGTCATCCCTGGGCTGGTGGTCCTGGGTTCTATAAGAAAGCAGGCTGAGAAAAGTATGAGAAACAAGCCAGTAATCAGCACCCCTCTATGGCCTCCTGCCCCCAGGTTCCTGCCCTGTTTGAGTTCCTGTCCTTTACCGATGGATGCTGATGTGGACGGACATGTAAGTCAAATAAACCATTTTCTCCCCGACTTGCTTTCTTCATGGTGTTTGATCACAGCAGTAGAAACCCTAACTAAGACACACTGTGGCCCTTGGCCTAGAGAAAGGTACACTGCACCATCAGCAAGATGCTAGGGGTCCTGACAAGTCAAGGAAAAAGAAGAACCAAAACAGGGCTAAGGAACAGACTCTCCACTGTGGAGTAATTCTGGCACCCTACTGGCATCTCCTGGGTAGCAGTACTTGGGGCCAAACCTTCCCAACTGTCCTGTCAAAAGAGCTACAACTCCGTGACTGCTCATCCTGTCACCCACAGGGAGGTGTAGAAAGGCAAAGGTCGGCCTGTGGCCCTCAGGCCTCCAGGCCCTCAGACCTCTGATTGCTACACAAATGGTATTGTTTTTCCTGTGTGTCCTGAATGGGAAAGTCTGGAAAGAGGGGACAAAGACAAAGACAAAGAAGAGGGCCAATGAAGTGGAAGGTGGAGATGGCCACAGCAGGACAGCCTCGGGCCCAGCTCTCTCGCACTGGCTCCACTCTGCCGTTCCCCTGGCCCTGCTCACTCACCCATCTATAGGTTCTGCCATGTCTCTTTCGTGGCTTCCTCTGCCCATGGTCTTCTTTCTGCCCCCATTTCTCTGTCTAGCTGCTTCTAGGCCCTTGGTAAGTTCCAGCCCATGCTCTCTTACTATCTTTCCAGCTCTGGATCTGCCTGTCTTTCTTTCCCAGTCTTTGTCTCTCTCACTGGTTCTGCTATCTTCCAGACTCTAGTAGGTCTCTCGAATTCTCTGCCGTTCAGTGTGCCTGCCTCCCTGCCACTCACAGCCTCTCTGTGCTTGGGAGACCTGCTCAGTCCTGTCCCCTGGACTTGGCTGGCAGCTTCTAGAAGCTGGAGTCTGGGTGGAAAGTTCAACAGTCCTCTCACAGGAAGGGCACGCTACCCAGAGCATATTACCCTGCAATGTTCCCATGGGCCTCCTGAACTCCAGATCGCTCCCACAAGCTCAGGCTGTGCCTGGAACTTGACCTCAAGACCTAGCTTCATGTCAACTGCCAGTCAGGGTGACAAGATACAACTGTCAGGGAGGTTCCATGCCGCATCCATGCCACTTTCTTGGACACTGGCAGGAACTAAGCATCTGGGTTTGAAATTTTAGCTCTATACATCCTGGGCAAACATAAGGTAGGAATGGCGGTGCTCTTCGCGATGCTGTTATTCTCTTGTTGGGTTTGCAGCTCCCTTGTGCTAGGTAAATGGTCTGCCACCAAGCTATCCTCAGCCCCTTTTCATTCTTTTCTTCTTTTCTGTTTGTGGTGTGTATATGTGTGGGAGTTGCACATGCATGTGCATAGAGGAATGCATGTTTAAAGCCACCCAGAGGTCAGTGTCATGTGTCTTCCTCTGCCATTTTCCACTTTTATTTAAGGTGAGGACTCACTATGTATTCTTGGCTGACTTAGAAATCACTCTATAGACCAGATTAGACTCCAACTCACATAGACCTCTTCTTCCTGAGTGGTGGGATTAAAGAGGTACTCCATCACACCTGGCTTGATTACTTTCTCTGAGACATCATCTTAGTAGGTTGCCAAGGCTGCCCTTGAATTTTTCATGTAGCTCAGGCAGACCTTAAACTTCTGATTCTCTGGTCTCAGCCTCCTGAGTAGCCTGTCCCCCATGTCCAACTCAGGTTTCTGAAGGTCAAAGAGAAGCAAGTATGGCATCGCATACCTATAATCCCAGCTCTTAGAAGGCAGAGACAGTAGGGTTTGAGGCTAGCCTAGGCTAAATAAAGAGCACCCCCCCTTTTTCAAAGTTTCAAAGAAACCTAAAAGGAGGAGGTAGAGGAAGAGAATGTCTGAAAGGGTCTAGCATTGCACTTGGCTCAAGAGAGGCTGGGCAGGTAGAACATTCTTTCTCTCCATCCCCCAAATCTTCCTGCCTACTTAGACTGACAATATTAAAGTTGGCCTAAAGACTACTGGGTGTCTGAACACAAGTTAGAGATCCTCTTTGGGGATTTGGCTTCTTCCAGAGAGGCTCAAGCAAGAGGAAAGGATTGGGGTGGAGATGCGGTGGGAGGGGTGGCACTGAGGCCAAGCTGGGTGGGCAGCTGGGGATGCATTAGTGCTGGGTAGCCCCATCTAGGAGAATGTGTGTTGTACCCCCCACGAGGCTTTGAGTCATAGGCAAACAGTTCTGCAATGATGCCTCCTCCCTCAGCTCCCAGCCACAGACACACTTGGAATTTCCAAAGTTTGGTTTTTGCTTTTCCATAGCTGTGAGTTTCGGAAATACCCACCTCCAGAGATAGCCTAGAAAGGACAATTTCTTTCTCCTGGCATTTGAGGTTGGCCCTGGTGGGGTGTCAGAGGGCACTCAAGCCTGTTCTTCCCCAGTCCTCTGCAGCCTGATAAATATGACCTAGATAGAGGCTTGAAGAAATCGAATGACTGGTCATAGGGGCCACTGCAAATCGGTGACAGAGCTGACTCAGGCCCCTGGTCTCCTCCATCTTGCATGCCGGATGTTGGCTTGTTCACTCTCCCTGTTCTCTCAACCCTCAGTCTGGCCAGGCCATCTGTCTTGCTCTCTCCCATCTTCACACTACAACAAGAAACTGAGTGTTTGAGATGCTCAACAAATAGGAACTTCTAGTGCCTTCCGACCCACACTTCTATATTGACAGTACTCTGCTAGGATGTGCATGTGAAGATCTACCTTCTGTGGAGTGGCCTTCCCCTTGTTTAGCCAGATGTTACCCATGCCAGATTGGGCCACCAGGAATGTAGGTCCAGCCTTATACAGCTTGTTGTTCCTGAGATAGGGCAGCATTAGTGACCTGACTGAGCAAAGCTTACAATAAAGCTGGCATCAAACTAAAATTTGGGTATAGAGGTGGAACTTGCCAATACCCCTCCCTAGTGACATCCTATCCAGGATAGATATGGTCATTCACCTGTTCAGAGCCTGGCTGCACAGCTCTTCCCTGTATCTGAACAGGCCCTGCTCTCAATTCTGCCACATCTCTTCATTGTAGGACTAGTGTGGGTGGGACAAAAGTCCATCTGTCCCCTTTGAAGGAGCCAGGTGGGAACTCTTGCCTAGAGTAACGCAGGTGGCATATTTAGTCCATGGCCAAACATTCTGTTGTAGACACTGATGCCTTGTACTAGAGGGGACAGAGCAAGGCCTGCTACGAGGCACATGTCCAGTGGGACTGCCCTGCCTTGGCATGTGCAGGGAGACTTCTTGGCAAAGCATCACCCTCACAGTAGACAGATCTCAGTTGCAAACTCAGATGACCTTGTTGAGTGACCTTGGCCAAGTTACTTTGTGAAGCCGTGTCTCCTCAACTCTAGAGTCCTAGACTTTCCCCATTTTAAGTTCTGGAAGTCAGTGCCTATTAAGTGAACTTTCTTGGTGGACATTCTTGAAGAAGAAACTCCCACAGAGATGCTGGTATGAAGTGGGGGTAAAGAGGAGACATATGCATTAAGAGGATTGCAATTGGGTTACCTGATGAGCAGCTACTCTATGTGCATCAACAGTAGGAGGTGGTGGCCCAGAGAGCTCCCATATTAACTAATTAACTGACTAGGGGTCAATAGAGGGAGATAGTTCTTCTACTCCCTAAGGATCCTCTGGAGGCAAGGTGATGGTTTACCTACTTCGACAAGAGAAAATAGGAGATTGATTTCCCGCTCTTCTGAAGTCTCTAGCATGTCACCCATTTGCCTAGTGTCATGGTGAAAGTTGGCAAGAATCATCAGCTTTGTATGCAAGCTTGTTCTGGACACATGGCCTCGAGAGTGCGGAATGGATTCAAGTTTAACTCATTGGCTCCCAGGCTGGGCACCCACTGCTCTCTCGAACCCCTTACCATCCTTAGGCCCAACCTTACACTGAT